>NW_014544133.1:89890-91289 GCF_000741045.1 Vigna radiata var. radiata | reverse complement strand
ATGGACAAGAATTTGATTATATGGGCACTCAATTCTACCAAAATAATTTCAACCACTGGTGGGAACCTCACTCATACATGGATCAAAGCCAATTTGGGCAAGCGGCCAAGCCACAAATTACTCCACGCAGGGATACCACAGATGACAGGTATCAAAATGTCTTTCATCAAAAGTTTGGAGGAGATGCAACAACGTGAGGAGTTACGAGAACATCAAAGACAACAATATCGTCCTTCACTTAAAGAAGCAGAGCGCCAAAGGCAACAATATTCTCCTACACTTAAAGAAAGAGAGAAGGAAGTTGAACGATTTTTTTGGCAGAAGCAATCCTCTATGCTAGGAAAAACATTGAGAGAAGCTGAACAATGCTGATTGGAGGAAAATAAACAACATTGGCAGCAACTACCTCCATCTGGAAGCTGTGAAGAGACATTCCAACAAGTACTGCAGAATATTATTTACTTTTCAGAATGTGATGACGCAAGGAAGGAGATAGAACTAGATTGCGTGATTGATAATGGTTGAGAAACATTTATTTTCATGTGTCATTTTAGACCAAATTACACCCTTTAAGACTTAGAATGAGCTTAGAATCAAGTAAAACTCAATAAATGAGTCAGTCGAGAGTCAAAAGTTGTTTTTAGCGATATTATGCTTGTTATGGATTGTTATGAAGCTATTTTGATGAAAGTGAAGATGGGGACTGAAGATGAAGGTCTTAAACTCAAGACAGAAGAAGAAAATTGAAGAAAAGAAGAGTCTAGGAACTGCCCGGCGGCAAAATTGCACCGCTGGGCGGTCCAGAGCGAGGAGGAGGCAAACCGCCGGGCGGTGGCCCCCTACCGTCGGGCGGTGGCGCGATTAGGGGAAAATCGCTGGGCGGCATAAGTGTGCCGTCGGGCGGTTGTCCACTGGGCGTGGGCCTATTTTCTATGACGCTCCTCAGCTTTAAATAGCCCTATTGCGGTTTCATTCTCATTCTTTTGACAGAAGAGGGCGACAAAACCTAATTTCCACTCTCTGGAGAGGATCTCTTGGATGCTTAGGCTCCTTTTCATCTTATCTAGGGTTTGCTTTTCCATTCTTCCATTATTTTCATCTAAGTTCACCATGATAATGGTGAACTAAACCCTTTTGTTGTTGGGGGAAACAATGTAATCTTTTGAAACTCTCTTTTATTGAAACTCTTGTTTATTTATATGATTCTTCATATGCTTTGATTATCAATTGTTGGGTTCTCTTCTGCGCTTAAAGCTTTTATCGTTTAACTCATTCAATAACTGTTGTTTGCCTCTATTGATATGGGAACGTACAGTACTGTCATGAAATGGTGAGAAATTCCTTGATTAAGCAATACCAACCTAGGGATAGGGGGTAGGACGATCAATTGTTTTTGCTT
>NW_014544133.1:86113-89355 GCF_000741045.1 Vigna radiata var. radiata | reverse complement strand
CTTTTTCGTCAATTGAATCAAATACATTGCATGTTTATTTTCTGTCTTTGCATTCACAACAATTAATCTTTTTCTACAAGTCTTACGATTTTAATTCACACGAACGATAAGGCCTTTTGAGTCTCTTAGGAAGAACGATATCGAGCTTTACCGATTATATTACTTGAACGATCTGATACACTTGCCAGTGACTCAACAGTGACTGCATCTCTGAATGATTCTTGGGTTAGTACTAAAGTTAAACCTATGAAGGAATGTCAAGCTACTATCTCTGAAAGTGATAAGGTTGTTGATGAGAAGAAAATGGAGATAGAGATATATGAAGAGAAGATAGAGGAGAAAAACATGGAGAGAAAGGAGGAGAAGATAGATGGAAAAGAGATAGAGATAAATAAGGAGAAGATAGAGGAGAAAAAGGAGGAGAAGATTGAGGAAGAAAAGATAGAGAGAGATTTAAAGGAAGAAGAAACAGAAAAGTTGGTTAAGGAAGATAATGATGATGAGAGAGAGAAAACAATGGTTGAGAAAAAAGAAAAAAAGAAAAAATATGCGAAAATAAAGAAGAAAAGAAGAAAAGAGAAAAAGAGAAAGTTGAGGGAGGAGATTAAGAAAAAGAGGAAGAGAGGAAAGAAGAAAAGATCATATGCAAAACCTCTTCCTAATCAAAAGAAATATCATAGGAAAGAAAAGAAGTTTAAATGCTTTATTGAGATCTTCAAGAAACTGGAGATTACAGTTCCTATGATTGATATATGGAAACAGGTGCTTGGTGTTCTCAATTTTCTGAAGAAATTCAGTAGGAAGAAGAAAAAGAGAAGAATATCAAGCAAAGAGGATCAACACCTATTGATGGGTGTTTGGACTTTACCGGGTCAAGCTAATGACGTTAAAGAAGCGCTTGCTGGGAGGCAACCCAGTTTTTAACTTTTTCTTTTTAATTATTTGTGTGTTTAAGTTTTTTAGGTTATATGCTGCTTCTGATGGCAATGATGATAGCATCTACTGATGGATGCTTCTACACCATCTACTGATGGATGTTGTTATGAAAGAGGACGGTGAATAGACATCTACTGATGGATGTCACTGTCAGCATTTACTGAAGAATGCTACTGGGATAACATCTAATGAGGGATGCTAGAAGATTTAGGTATCTACTGAGGGATACAGGGAAGCACACATACTGAAGGGTGTTGGAAGGGTATGAACTTACGGACAAGTGCTAGAAAGGTTTGGGTCAGGTTTGTGACGTTAAACAAACGCTACTTGGGAGGCAACCCAGTTTTCTAGACTTATCTTTTTAAATTATGTTATATTTGCTTCTATTGTTAGAATTAGTGTTGATGTACTTGGTTTAAAACTTATATCTGATGCAATGGGTTGATGATGATTTGATGAGTGTGCTTGATGAGGCTTTTATATTAATTGATGTCGAGATGATTTATGAGATGCTATATACAGTTGGTGGTTCACAATATGTATGAACACATGCATGATAACATGATTGTGATTATAATACTGGCAGGATGTGTATCTATGTATTGGAACTTGAAATTAGCATATGTGAGGTTTTGAACTCTAGAGTTTTTGATTGAATGATTGCTATTACTTTGAAAGCATGAATGACTTTGCCTAGGTTTCTATGATTAAATCACTTGCTTGAATGTGTCATATGATCAAGGCAATTTTTGATTTAACCCTTTCTTAGACAATGCAAAAAGTTTGTCCCAATTAAAAAGAGCACAATGTGTTCTACCCTTTTTGAACCTAAGCCTTAAACAGTATGAAAAAACCCTTTTGCAAATCTTTACATTGAGTTAAGTTGAGAATTATTGTGTGGTATTGATAAAGGTTCAAGTTTGGGGCTGTTGGAAAAGTTGAAAAGAAAAAGATAAGCATTGAGCTAATGTGTTGAGCAAAACATGAAAAGATGAAAAAGATAAAAGAAAAAGAAAAGAAAAGAAAAAAGATAAAATGAGAAGAAAAGTTCAATGCAAAGAAAAGGGAAAGTTGGGAATGGGTGAGATTGGTTGTTTAAAGAGAGTTTGTGTTTAAACTATAAATGTAAATAACTCTCTTAACTCAAGGATTTTGCAATCGAGAAAAACCAATGTTCTTCTTAGCCCAACCACGTTACAAGCCATAAAAAGTCCTTGTTATGATAACTTGCTTGTGAGTATAATTGATTGTGGTTAAATGGAAGGAAAAGTTAATTTGTGTGACATTGTGATAGTAAAGAGAATGAGTCACCTCAATATACACCTGTGCGCTTGAGTGAAACACTTTCCTTGGTGAGGAGTAGCTCCAATTTTACATGATTGCATTTGTGCTTGGATAATTGGTCATTCATGATAATAACATCTGTTGGAAAAATTGTGATTATGTGAACACCATATTAAGTTTACTGCAAATAATGCATCTTACAACTTGATTGATATTTTTATGATAAGCTAAGAGTGATTACTTGTTTTTTTTAGAAAGAGTTTTGGAAAGTATCAATCCATTGTAATGATTGTTTGAAAACTGAGTTACATCTTGTTTTGCTTGAGGACAAGCAAAATTCTAAGGTTGGGGCTGTGATAACGGTTGAAAAACAGTTATTTTCATACTTAATTTTGATATTAAATCACACCTTTTATGGCTTAGAATTAGCTTCAAATCATGCAGTTTTATTAAGTTAGAGAATAAGAGAGTCAAAGATGGTTTTCTTGGTTTTATGCTTGGTTTCCCTTGATTTTATAGGNTTTTGGAATGAATTGGAAGAAAGGTTGAAGTATCAAATGGTTGGAGTGCTGAAAAGTCAACCAGAATCCAGAAAACTCAACCAGTCAACTAGAAAAGTCAACCAGAAAAGTTGACCATTCAACCAGAAAAGTTTACCAAATCGGTGAGCGATGAAAATTGGCGCTGAGCGGACAGTATTTTGCGCTGAGCCGCAGTTTTGGGCGCTGAGCGGTCCTACGGTTAGAGGGAAACCGCTGAGCGGTTTACTTAGGCGCCTGGGCAGTTTTCTGTTGTTATTTGGCTAGTTTGTAATCTTTCTGTTATCTTTTTGGCCTATATATAGGCCTAGTGCAAATCAAAACTCAATCTTTGGCAGAGGAAGACGACACAACACTCTTTTCACCCCTTGGAGGAGGATTTTGGATTTGGGAGCTCCAACCTACCAAATCTAGGGTTTATCTTTTCATTCTTTCCATTCAATTCATCTAGTTCATCATGATTATGGTGAACTAAACCCTTTG
>NW_014544133.1:81062-83573 GCF_000741045.1 Vigna radiata var. radiata | reverse complement strand
TTTTATTTTCTATAAAAGTGCTTTTAGGGTGTGTTTCTTGTGTATGCAGGAAACAATACATACTAGAAGCAGGAAAAACCAACAACCTCTGCTAGAAGGTCTACCATACGAGAGGAGGAAGAGACGTCCTTTACGTGAAAGATCTATTTCTCTAGAAGTTGCTTCGCATTCTTCACCTGAGACTTTTGAACCAGATCTTGAGGAGATGGTCAATCAACCTCCTCCCAGACGCACCTTGGGGGATGCAGCTAATATAGTTGGTCCCTTGAATTTTAACAGCATTACAGTTCCAACAGACAATACAACCAGAATGGTGATGAGTCCGACACTCATTCAGTTAGTCCAGAACAACCAATTCCATGGGTTGTCAAAGGAAAATCCTTACAAACATTTGACAGTCTTTGGTGAAATTTGCAATACAGTGAAGATAACTGGAGTGACGAACGACAGAGTCAAACTTACTTTGTTTCCTTTCTCTCTTGGAGGAAACACAAAAGACTGGTTGAATTCTTTCCCGGAGGGAACATTCAGGACGTGGGAAGCGGTGGTCCAACAGTTTATTACTAAATTCTTCCCACCTCCAAAGATCAATCAAGGGAAGTTGGATATCTCTTCATTCAAACAAGGGATGGAGGAATCACTGGGGCAAGCATGGGATAGATTCAAAGGATTTTTGAGAGCGACCCCAGTTCATGGGTTTGATAAAGCTTCATACTTGCTGGCATTCCTTGGAGGTTTGCGCGCTCAGACCAAAATGACGATAGATGCGTCGGCTGGAGGCAGCATTAACAGAAAAACAGAAGGTGAGGCGTACAACTTAATTGAAGAGATGGATCTAAATGAAGTGGCATAGAGTGAGAGGGGCACGCAAAAAGGAGGACTCCTACATCTTCCCACTGAAGATGCAGCAGCAGCACAAAATCACCTCCTCAGCCAGAAATTGGACAGGTTGCTAAAGGTTGTCTCTGAACTTCCTAGGGGGCTCAGAAATGTTTCCCAGGCACAACAACTTTGCGATTTATGTGGTGGTGACCATATTAATGGTCAATGTGCGTGTACAGAAGAGATGCAACAGGACGTGAATTATATTGGGGCCCAATTTCAGTACAAACATGGAAATTTCAACCAAGGTAACTCTAATCAAGGTTGGAAAAATCATCCAAGTATTGGGCAAACCCAAAATGCTTCTTCTGGACAAGGGGGAGACTTCCGACAGCAACAACCGTTACCTCTGTGGCATCAAGTGAGTAATTTGACCGAGTCTGTCATGGCCTTGAGTAACCGATTTGATGACTTCTACAAAAGATATGAGCAGTAGGTGAATAATAATCAGGCCAATTTTAAATCACTGGAGTCACAGATCGGGCAGCTGGCAACAAGGATAGAGATTGTAGAGAAAAACCAGTTTAGGGCTAGCACTGAGGCTAACCTTAAGAGGGAATGCAAGACTATTACAAGCCAGAGTGGTTGGGATGCAGACAGTCAAGATGGTTGGGAGGAAGATATTGAACCATTCCATGTTGTGAACAGTGAAGAAGAGGAGACATTAATGGGTGAATTCTTTGAACCCATGAGCAGTAAAGATGAAGGAGAGGAGAATTACAAGGAAAAAGCAGTTGGTGAAGTGACTGTGTTACCTCTAGAAAATAAGCAGATTCCTCCCCATTCAAAAAGAATCAAAATTTACAGGGAGGATAAAATGGAGCTTACTGATGAAGAAGAGGATCTTGTTGTTCACCCACAAAAGAGTAATTATCCTCCTAAAGCTAAAGATCCGGGGTGTTTAAACTGTTATGTTCCCTGAATGATTGGGATGTGGAAGCTATGATAGATTCTGGGTCTAGCATTAATTTAATACCCACGGAACTTTTGAAGGAAATCGGTGGACTTGTGTTGAAACCCTCTGACTTGACTATAACAATGGCAGACAGTTCTAAAAAAAGGCCAGTGGGAATGGTGGAAGATGTTGTTGTGCGAGCAGACTGTCTCGAGTTTTTAGCAAATTTCATTGTCATGGATGTTAAAACAGAGGATGAGCATCCTGTGATTTTGGGGCGACCCTTCATGGCAACATCAAAGATGTTTATTGATGTTCATGATGGAAGAATAATGATGAGAGATTCAAATTATCTATTTCTCTATACTGGCCGTGAAGGGGATGAGATTAAGACAGTAAAAAGAAAAACATTTGAGAAGCCAGAGGTCAATGAAGAACAAGAAGAGAGCATAACAGGTAATGATTATTTTGACAGCTGTTGTGTTTTGTAGGTGCCTGAAAATAAAGGGAGAACAACCATTCACCCAAAAGAAAAAGAAGATCCACTTCTACCAGGGAGCAAAGTGAGATTTAAGAAGAAGCCATGGATAATAAAGGAGTTGAAGGAAAAAGGAATGGTGGAGATTCAAAGACCATACTCAAAAGTGATCAAGAAGGTGGACCGAAGAAAAGTGAGCCGGTGGGATGATGAAGATCCCAACGTGAAGAAGAAGAGCTGAATTTGTTGGAAATCA
>NW_014544133.1:75948-77873 GCF_000741045.1 Vigna radiata var. radiata | reverse complement strand
ATCAACACCCCAAAATTAGAATTTTGCTTGTCCTCAAGCAAAACAAAACAAAACAACACACAAAACAAAGCTTGGCTTTCTACTCTTTCATGAAATGATTCAACCTTCCCAAAGTTCATGACAAAACTACTCAATCCAAATCCTCAGCGAAATCAAAAGAAGATGTATGCATGTTTTCAATCCAGAGATTGCACAACAGATGTTACACATTATGAATGACCAATCCACTAAGCAAAAATGCACTCATGAAAATTAACACTTCATACCAAGCAAGTGTTTCACTCAATCACTCAAGTGTTTAAGGTGACACTCCAACTCTTTAATATTCACAAGTCACATGAAACAAAATTGCCATTCATCTCAAACAATCAACATCTTTATATGCAAATGCCATCAAAAGGACTTTTCAAGGCTTGTAATGAGGTTGGGCTAACAAGAAGAATTGGTTTTTCTGGAATGCAAAATCCTTGAGTCAAGAGAGCTATCAAAATATTCAACAATTAAGCACAACTCTCTTCCTTACCAATTTCTCTCATCCCCAACTTTTTCCTTTTCTTTTTCATTGAGCTCATCTTCATGCTTTTCTTCTTTTCTTTTCTTTTTCTCATGAATTTTTCTTTTCTCAACATTTGAGGTCAATGCTTTTCATTTGCCTTTCAATTTCCCCCATGCAACCCCAAACTTGAACCTTTTCATCGTATACAATTAAGCTCATCCCAACTAAAGGTAAAGAATTTCGAGACAAGGGTTCACATCCTGTTTAAGGCTAAGGTTCAAACACGATATAATATTTTTAAGCTCTTTGGGTGAAAATTTGGCAAGAGAAGGGTTGTCAAAAATGGCCTTGATCATATGATATTTACATGCAATTCAATCAATTATCAAGATTAAGGCAATATCATTCATATTTTCCTGTGAACAATGCATACAACAATAAAAAGTCTGGAGCTCAATACCTCACACAACATGCTTTCTCACACAAGGTTCATTCATACATCATGCTTAGCATCATAATCACAATCATAATTCATCACACATCTATTTAACTGTATATCAACATGCATTGCAACTCAATTCTCATCCACATCCGATAATCATCAAATAGTTCCATCATGCATATCAGTTAGTTAAACATTTTCAGAAAAAGTGTTCAAGCCAAGAGTGCACACTAAAATAAAATTCAACCTATTCTAACAATTTAAAAAGTAAAAAAAATAAAAGATAAAAGAAAGAAAAATGAAAATCCTGTCTATGACATCCCTCAATAGATGTCTGCAATCGGCCCATGCTATCATCAGAGTCCTCCTGACTCTCATCGTCAGCATCCTCAAAGTTGTCTTCATCGGTGTTCGGGACTCCGGTTGCACCAAAACCAAACCCACTACTCTGCTCCTGCTGCTTAGGCCATGCCACAGCTGTATGAAACTCATCCATAGTCCACCTGTGCACTAGTGGTTGGTCATATAGCCCAATGATCATCTCAGCAGTCGCAACCTGCCCTCTACGAAGGGCCTCCATCCTGGCTTCCATCATGGACATGTACATGTCCCTCATCTGGAAGGGTTCAGCATGCTGGACTAGTACCTCATCAGGAACCTGCTCCTACTGAGCTGCAGCTCTCCTAGGACGCCTCCTGGGTGCTGCCCCTACTGCACCTACTGCTCCTGCCTCAACACAAAACTGGTGGAAGTAAGCTGCATAAATGGCATTCCTAAGTCTCTCATATGGGGTGTTGACAAATTGGCAAGCGTACCAAATCGTACAAGTGATATAAATGGTAAGACCAAGTATCATTTTCCCAAGAGACTCGAAAGGCTTTCTCGTTCACGTGAATTAAAATAATAAGACTTGAAAATAAAAATTAAGAAAATAGATTTGAGAACAAAAATATTAACATGCAAAATAAAGTTGATTCAATTGACAAA
>NW_014544133.1:72921-75071 GCF_000741045.1 Vigna radiata var. radiata | reverse complement strand
GTTGAAAAACAGTTATTTTCATATGTCAATTTGGACCAAATTACACCCTTTACTACTCGGAATGAGCTTAGAATCAAGCAAAACTCAATAAATGAGTCTGAAGAGAGTCAAAAGTTGTTTTTAGCGATTTTATGCTTGTTTTGCATTGTTTTGTAACTAATTTGAGAAAAGTAAAGAACGAAGTTGAAGATACAGGTCGTTGACTCAAGAAAAGAGCATAAAATGAAGATTTGAAGAGTCGATGCACCGCCTGGCGACACACTTAAACCACCGGGCGGTCCAGGACGAGGAGAAGGCATGGCGATTGACGCTGGGCGGACCTGAGGGACTTTGGGAAACCGTCGGGCGGCACACTTAAACCGCCCGGCGGTGGTTCGCTGGACTTGGGCCTGTTTTCCGATGCGCTCCTCACCTATATATACCCCTATTGCGAGCTCAGAATTATTCTTTTGACAAGGGAGAGCGGCCAGACCTAATTTCGCTCCCTGGAGAGGATCTCTTGGATGCTTAGGCTTCTTTTCATCTTTTCTAGGGTTTGCTTTTCCATTCTTCTTCCATTTTTCATCTTGTTTCACCATATCTATGGTGAACTAAACCCTATTGTTGTTGGAGGAAACAATGTAATCTTTTGATGCTCTCTTTTATTGAAACTCTTGATTATTTATATGGTCTCTGATGAGTGGTTATTTCTTGAACTATATTTAGTTTATTGCACTTAAATAAACCAGGGAATTGTGTTTAATTGTCTGTTATTTCCCCGTTTTCCGAATTCTGCTTAATTCGGTCGGAAATTCGTATTGTGCTAATTTGGGTTTTTTGAGCTGATTAAGTGTATTTTGGTTGCAGGGAAATTTTGGGAAACATCATTGGAGCATTAGGGATGGTGGCATGATCATTCAAGACTCAACATTTAGTCATTTCCATTTTAATAAAGTTGTAATTTTGTTTTTTTTTAGAAACCTTAATTAGATTAGGTGTTTTTGGGCACTTTTAGTGGAAATTTTGTAGAAGCCCAATGTGTGGGACACTTGGCTTTAGGCTAGGGTTTCATTTTAGGAGGTGGACCCCACCATTTTATGTGTGGGACGGCATTTTCAAGTGTGATTGCCGAGACACACTCCAAGCACACTTCATACTACACTTTCATTTTGGCTTTGCATGTATGAACTCTCTCTTGGGAGCTTTGGTGTGCCCTTTTCGTTTTCTAGCTTGAATGGACCAAGATCACGTTTTTCTTCTTTTCTTGCTTGCAACCATGCTTGTTCTTGCTTAATGGAATGAAGATCTACCATTTCTCTTCTTATATTTTCATCTTGAAGGTTGAGAGCTTGAGTTTGGAGGTTGTTCTTTGCATTTTCATGGTGTTTCCTTTGGTTGAATGAAGACCCATTTTGTATTTCGTTTTTCTTTTCCTTGGCTGCAGTAATTTCGTTTTCCCTTTGAGTTTCTTGGATTGGATGATGAAAATGGAGTTGTTGTTAAGTTTGGTAGTGAAAAAGGCTTGAGTTGGTGCATGGTTGTTGGGAGCTTGAACCCTTTTCTTCTTGTGCTTTTGTTTTGATGGTTGGAAGTAATATATGAAATGGAAAATTTTGTTTCTTATGGAGAGTTGGACGGTGCTGCAAGGTGGAGTAGAAATTCCATTTTGATTTTCATAAAAGTTTGAAGAAAAGTGAGTGTTGGGTTGCTTTATAGTAGTTGAACTTTGGGGTTGTTGTTCTTGAAACATTTTGCAATTGAAACTTCGGTTTGTTGGGTGTGTTTCTCGGTCTTGAGAGGTGGAGGAAAGCTATTTCAATGTTTGCATTGGTGGAGAAACCNAAAAGAGCAATAGAAGGGAGAGAGAAAGGGTTCATTTAATTTTTACCTCATTTGGCCATGCACATGAAGGGTTCATTTACCATGGAGGAATATTGCCATTTTGGTCTTTGCCATTGCTAGCTTGATCGAACATTGCATGAAGGAGAGAATGTATTGTGATTGCTTTTTGTTTGCTCCCTTTGACCTTGCACATGTGGCACATTGGTAGAAGAACTTAAGCACCTTTTTGACTTGTCTTTGGAAGAAATGAGACTTCAACTTTTGTGGTTTTTGGTGCTTGGAAACCGTGACCTCTTTGCCTTGGAGAAATGGGGGCTGCACGTTAATAG
>NW_014544133.1:66465-67931 GCF_000741045.1 Vigna radiata var. radiata | reverse complement strand
ATAGATTTCATGGGTCCTTTTCCTGTTTCTTTTGGTTTCTCTTATATTCTCCTTGTAGTGGATTATGTTTCAAAATGGGTGGAAGCTAGAGCCACCAGGACTAATGATGCTCGGGTTGTTGTAGATTTTGTTAAATCTCACCTCTTTTGCAGGTTTGGAGTGCCTAGAGCAATTGTTAGTGATCAGGGAACCCATTTTTGCAACAGATCCATGCAGGCATTGCTCAAGAAATATGGGGTGACGCACAGAGTTTCTACACCTTACCATCCCCAAACAAATGGGCAGGCTGAGATCTCCAACAGGGAGATTAAGAGAATTTTGGAGAAGATTGTCCAGCCCAATAGAAAAGATTGGAGCAATAGGTTGGACGATGCTCTTTGGGCCCACAGGAATGCCTACAAAGCACCCATTGGGATGTCTCTGTATCGGGTTGTCTTTGGAAAGACATGTCATTTACTAGTTGAGATTTAGCATCGGGCATATTGGGCTGTGAAGACTTGCAACTTCTTCATTGACCAAGCTGGGGAGGAAAGGAAGTTGCAACTGAATGAATTGGATGAGATCCGATTTGAGGCCTATGAGAACTCGAAGTTCTACAAAGAAAGGACCAAGAGGTTCCATGATAGTTCCATTGCTAGAAAGGACTTCGAGGTTGGCCAACAGGTTTTGTTATATGACTCTAGGCTTGGCCTCATGGGTGGTAAGTTGAGATCAAAGTGGATCGGACCTTTTGTTGTGACTAATGTTTATCCTTATGGTGCAGTAGAGATCCAGGGTCCATCTGCAGCTAAAAGCTTCAAGGTGAACGGGCATAGGCTGAAGCCTTTCCTCAACAATCCTTCTTTGTTGGATGCAGTGGTGGAGGAGACGTCTTTGGTCCACCTCACCTACCCTCCCATCTAACTCAGGGAGTTTCTTTTCTCCTTCCCTGCTCACTTTTATTGCACTTTGTCTATATCTGCTGATTGTGACACACTGAGGACATTGTGTCGTTTAAGTGTGGTCTATTTATTAGGGGAGGTTGTTCTTTATTTAGATTTCGTTTTCTAGTGAATTTTTGTTGAGTCTTGTGTACAGTTTTGCATGCTTTTTGTGAATTTTCGACTGTGATTAGGTTGCTAGTTTCCCTTCACTGCATTGATACTCTGTTTTGTTGGACTCTTTGCTCTTCTTTTCTTGGAAGATAATCATGATGTTTGAGAGTTGGATTGATTGTGACCGATTACCTAGATTTGAGCCATTTGATGATATTTCTTGTGTGTGATATGTCTCTAGATTGCTTGCGCATTTGCCTTGGCTTGACTCTGTTGATAATTCTTGATTCATGAGCATGTTTGAAAATGATAAAGGCATTTTGTTGATTGAGCCTCTCTAGCCAGATAGCCTACCCTGTTATGATCTCTTTGTTAGCCTCCTTGAGCCTATACTTCCCCCATTTCTTTGTTTTGAAGCTCATACAATAGCCT
>NW_014544133.1:53431-56505 GCF_000741045.1 Vigna radiata var. radiata | reverse complement strand
GTCAACAAGTTTTTGGCGCCGTTGCCGGGGACTCGAGGTTTATTTTTCTAGTAGTGTGAATTGATTGAATTTGACTTGATTGTAATTATTTTTGTTTTATTTTTCTTTTAATGCGTTTTGTTTTATTTTCTATAAAAGTGCTTTTAGGGTGTGTTTCTTGTGTATGCAGGAAACAATACATACTAGAAGCTGGAAAAACCAACAACCTCTGCTACAAGGTCTACCATACGAGAGGAGGAAGAGACGTCCTTTACGTGAAAGATCTCTTTCTCCAGAAGTTGCTTCGCATTCTTCACCTGAGACTTTTGAACCAGATCTTGAGGAGATGGCCAATCAACCTCCTCCTAGACGCACTTTGGGGGACGCAGCTAGTACAATTGGTCCCTTGAATTTTAACAGCATTACAGTTCCAACAGACAATACAACTAGCATGGTGATGAGTCCGACACTCTTTCAGTTAGTCCAGAACAACCAATTCCATGGGTTGTCAAATGAAAATCCTTACAAACATTTGATAGTCCTTGGTGAAATTTGCAACACAGTGAAGATAACTGGAGTGACGGACGACAGAGTCAAACTTAGTTTGTTTCCTTTCTCTCTTGGAGGAAATGCAAAAGACTGGTTGAATTCTTTCCCGGAGGGAACATTCAGGACGTGGGAAGCGGTCGTCCAACAATTTATTACTAAATTCTTCCCACCTCCAAAGATCAATCAAGGGAATTTGGAAATCTCTTCATTCAAACAAGGGATGGAGGAATCACTTGGGCAAGCATGGGATAGATTCAAAGGATTATTGAGAGCGACCCCAGTTCATGGGTTTGATAAAGCTTCATACTTGCTTGCGTTCCTTAGAGGTTTGCGCGCTCAGACCAAAATGATGATAGATGCCTCGGTTGGAGGCAGTATTAATAGAAAAACAGAAGATGAGGCGTACAACTTAATTGAAGAGATGGCTCTAAATGAAGTGTCGCAAAGTGAAAGGGGCACGCAAAAAGGAGGACTTTTACATCTTCCTACTGAAGATGCAGCAGCAGCACAAAATCACCTCCTTAGCCAAAAATTGGACAAGTTGCTAAAGGTCGTCTCTGAACTTCCTCGGGGGCTCAGAAATGTTTCCCAATCACAGCAACTTTGCAATTCATGTGGTGGTGACCATATTAATGGTCAATGTGCGTTTACAGAAGAGATGCAGCAGGACGTGAATTATATGGGGTCCCAATTTCAGTACAAGCAGGGAAATTTCAACCAAGGTAATTCTAACCAAGGTTGGAAAAATCATCCAAGCATTGGGCAAAGCCAGAAGAATTCGCCTGGACAAGGAAGTAACTTCCGGCAGCAACCTTCTCCTTTATGGCAGCAAGTAAGCAGCTTGACTGAGATAGTCAGAGAATTAACTGACAGGTTTGATCAATTTTTGAAAGTTTATGAGTCTCAACAAGCGAGTGATCAGGCAACATTTAGAATACTAGAGACACAGATAGGACAGCTGTCTAAGAGGGTTGAAACCACATAAAAACATCAATTTCGGGCTAATACTGATGTTAACCCAAAAGATGAGTGCAAAGTTGTTACAACCGGAGGAAAAAGGAAGCCAAAGGAGGAAAAAATTGATATCGAAAGCAGTGAGGATGAAGAGGAGGAAAGATTTAATACTGAGCATAAGAGAGGCGAAGAGAAGAAATCAAAAAGAGAAAAGGAGAAGGAAGATATTAAAGAATCACTCCGCAAGATTCTCAAGGAGGCGTCCATTAATCCTAGAACATCTTCACAAACTTCTGAATGTGATGAGAAGATCAAGTACTATCTGGAAAAGTTACTTGATCTGGGCTATGAAGAAAATCAGGAGCAGTGGGTGAAACCAAGGAAGAAGAACCATCCACAGAAACTAGAGGACTCAGGAGCTTTGACCCTTCCTTGTGTCATCAATGATGTGGATTTAGGAGAGGCTTTGATTGATTCAGGATCAAGCATTAATTTGATGCCTCTCAGTGATTTCAAGAAGATAAAAGGGGTAAAATTAAAGCCTACCAAAGTGATCTTGACAGTGGCGGATGGGTCTATGAAGAAACCTGTTGGAATGGTGGAAAATGCAATTGTGCGAATTGATGAGTTAGAATTTTTGATTGACTTTATAGTTGTGGATATGACCAATAAGGAAAAAATTCATTAATCCTAGGAAGACTGTTCATGCAAACTTCCAAGATGGTTATACTTATCCATGATGGAGGAATAAAGTTAAAGGATTATGATCAAGTGTTGCTTTATGGCTCTAAAGAGACTGTACAGAGGGCAGTTAGGAAAGTCAAGTATAAAAGAGCCAAAAGTGAAGCTGCAGAGGAAGAAAAATCCACAGGTATTAATTTTCATCACGATTGTAATGTTTTGCAGATTCATGAGAAAGGGACGGTGTGCAAGAAGGAATCAACCTCTTTAGAGGAGACATCATTCCTGCGGGGCCTTTCAGTGCGATTCAAAAATAAGAAGTGGATTATCAACAGGAGATTGAGAGATGACGGAATAGTGGAGATTAGAAGACCATATTCAACAGTGATCAAGAAGGTAGACCGAAGAAAAGTGAGCCGGTGGGATGATGAAGATCCCAACGTGAAGAAAAATAGTTGAACTTGCTGGAAATCAAATTTTGTATTTTTATGAACAATTTTCTTTTTCGGGCTTTTGTTTTATTTTCGTTGGAACTTCTACTTTTTGAATGTTCTGAACAATTTTTGAGTAGCATCTACTGAGGGATGCTAAATTTTTGGTATCCACTGAAGGATATCTGGAAGGTACACCTACTGATGGGTGGTGGAAGGTAGTGCACTTACTTACAAGTGCCAACCAGGTTTGGGTNAGGCTCGTGANGTTAAACAAGCNCTACTAGGAGGCAACCTAGATTTCTTCTTACACTTTTGCATTTTAAATTCTTAGAATAGGTTGAATTTTTATTTTGGTGTGTACTCTTGGCTTTAACACTTGTTCTGAAAATGTTTGACTAACTGATGTGCATGATGGATCTATTTGATGATTATTTGATGTGGATGAGAATTGAGTTGCAATGCATGTTGATATCCAGG
>NW_014544133.1:48063-51406 GCF_000741045.1 Vigna radiata var. radiata | reverse complement strand
ATAACAATTGAATTAATCAAACTAATATTCAAGAGGAGTAGATAAGAGAGGGCGGATTAGATGAAATTGTAAACCCCCAACAACATCCATTCATCCATTGTTTTCTTTTGTCAATTGAATCAACTTTATTTTGCATGTTAATATTTTTGTTCTCAAATCCAATTTATTAATTTTTATTTTCAAGTCTTATTATTTTAATTCACGTGGACGAGAAAGCCTTTCGAGTCTTTTGGGAAAATGATACTTGGTCTTACCATTTATATTACTTGTACGATTTGGTAAACTTGCCAATTTGACAACAAGGAGCGCATCAGAAAACAGGCCCAGGCCCAACGGACCATCGCTCGGCGGTTTAATTGTGTCGCCCGGCGGTTTGGCAAAAGCCTCAGAACCGCCCGGCAGTGCAAGGTGCCGCCCGGCAGTTTCCCTCGAAACCGCCCAGCGTCAATCGCCATGCCTACTCCTCGCCCTGGGCCGCCCGGCGGTTTCCCTCTTCATTTTTATGCTCTTTTCTTGAGTCTACAACCTGTATCTTCAACTCCATTCTTCATTTTCTCAAAATAGCTATCAAACAATGCAAAACAAGCATAATATCGCTAAAAGCAACTTTTGACTCTCTACAGACTCATTTATTGAGTTTTGCTTGATTTCAGGTTCATTCCAAGTAGTAAAGGGCATAATTCGGTCCAAATTGACATATGAAAATAACTGTTTTTCAACCTTCATCATGGGGGAACTGCAATGTTCACCCCAGCTTGCTAGCACAGAAAAGTGATCAAAGATGGATGCCCCAATGGCATCTTGCTACTAACGGTCATAGCACAACTCCTAATCTCGTCGGCAATGATTTGACTGACATTTACCTCCATCTGTCTCATCAAGCAGAAGATGAGACGAACCCTGTGCATCGTGATATTCGAGATGTGGGAGCACAGTTGGATGTTGGCATGTGTGAACGCCATCCAATATCGAGCGAAAGGTATCATATCCAACCTCCTAATGTTGACCGGTGCCCCACTAGAGTTAGGCTGAAAATGCCTTCCTGGGAGACACACAACCCTCTCAATATCAGTAATGTCACCAAACAGACCAGCGGCTGCCGCATACTGGCACTGCTCCCCTGGCCACTCTGTGCCCAAAAAGCTATTAATAGTATCAGGGTCATAGCTAATAATCTACCCCCTCACAAAGCTCCTATATCTGCTAGCAGCCGCTCCTCCTCTGGGAACAGTGTTGGTGTAGAATTCTTTCACCAACTCGACACTGGCAGGTGCAGGGTAAGTTGTCAACTTCTCCCAGTATCTCCTAAAAATCTCCTCTCCAAATTCAGGAGCCATGTCAGGGATGAAGGAAGTTTTCCTCTCCATCAGCAACCTCCTTTCTTGCACAGTTGCATAATGGTCCTCATGTTGCTTGGAGAGGAACCTTTGAGAGTCAAATCCTCTCGAACTTTCTGGCATCTTCCTTTTACTACCAGTATTTCTTCCTCTACGTGATGCTGACGCCATTTATGCAATAAACACAATTTGCCACAAACCACGGAAATCTATTGTTAAGAGTTAATGCATCAACAACCACTTTCAAACCCAACCTAATTTACAACCAGTGATGCACAGGTTTCCCCTTTTGCTATGCAAAATATTCAACAAAAACACAGCAGACCGCCCGGCAGTACAGAGGCTTACCGCCCGGCGGTATGCATTAGTTTGAATACCGCCCGACGGTGCGAGGGGTTTTCAAAATTTTTTCATCAGATCAACCCTAATCTCCACTCAAATGCAAATTCCTACCATGCAAACCAATTTCAAACAACTTAATCGGTCCAAAATAGTTCCTAATTCAATAATTCATGCAAAGAATCTCAAAACCTTAAGTTATCAAATTCCTAGGCATGTTCATCAAAAATTTCAAAATTAGGAACTAACAAATGAAATTACATAACTTACTTGAGTGGAGATGTGAATGCTTGCAACAAATCCTTAAATTGATGAAGGAGAACTCTAAATGCACACTCCCACCAAGAAAAACCCCAAATTTGAGCAAGAAATTAAACTTTTTGTGAGTGGATGGTGAGAAAGTGTATAGAAATCTCTTTAAAACCCTATTGAAAGTGCAAATCTGGAGCAAGAATGCAAGGAGACCGCCAGGCGAAAATCAAAGGGGCAAGCAAAGTGAAGAAAACTTGAAAACACCCAGCTTTTAAAAAGCTCAGGTTTTAATTTTCGCCACCACCGCCCGACGGCAAAGTGGTAATTTTCCTTACTACTTTTCTTGCTTGCCTTCTTGTGATTTCTCCTGGTGGCTTCTGATCTTTGCCCTAAATTTTTCACTTTCAAGATTTTCCTCACTTAAATGCACAAGCACAAAAAAAAAATGAGTTAAGACAAAATTTGCAAATCAAAAACAAACACAGAAATTCACAAGTATGTACAACAATTGGGAAAGTCCCCATAAACACCCATCAGTAGGTGTTCAATTTATTCATGCTTGGTATTTTCTTCTTCTTCTTCTTTATGCTAAATCTCTTCAAAAAGTTGATCGGACCAAGCATATGTTTCCAGGCATCAATCATAGGAGCCTTCATCTCCAATTTCTCGAAGATTTCCATGAAGTACTTGAACCTATTTTCCTTCTTATGATTTTTCTTTTTATGAGGAAGTGGCTTTTCATATGACCTTTTCTTCTTTCCTCTCTTCCTCTTTTTCTTGATTTTCTTCTCCCTTAACTTTCTCTTTTTCTTTTTCTTTTCTTTCTTCATTTTCACATTTTTCTTCTTTTTTTTCTTTTCTTTCAACCACTGCTTTTCCTTTCTCATCATCCTTCTTACTCTTATTCAACTTTTTTTGTTTCCTCTATCTTTTCTGCAGCGACAACTTTCTAATTTTTAGGGTTAACTTCAGTATTATCTATAATAATGCCCAGAGACTTCAATACCTTTGTTATCTCATCTTCCTCTATCTTCTCTTCATCAATACCCTTGTCATCCTCAAAGATAGTGGCTTGGCATTCTTCTTTAGGGTTAACTTCAGTATTAACCCTAAAAATACCTAGAGACTTCAACGCATAAGAGTGTTTTTCATGCAATAAACGTTCTTTGGCTTCCCCCAACGTTTATTTTCGTGAAGAGAATAATTCCTGCTGTAAACGTTGTTTAGCTTCCCCCAACGTTTCTTTTGGCCTAGAGGAATATTGCCCATGGTCATGATATACGTTTGAATGAGGTTCCCACCAGTGATTGAAACTATTTTGGTAGAATTGAGTGCCTACAAGTTCTTGTCCAAACTGCATTCTGCAAAAATTAGGCACAAAACCCTAGAAAACATTTATTAGAACAAAAATAAAG
>NW_014544133.1:44047-47504 GCF_000741045.1 Vigna radiata var. radiata | reverse complement strand
AGAGAGTATCAAAAGATTACATTGTTTCCCCCAACAACAATAGGGTTTAGTTCACCATTTTCATGGTGAATCTAGATGAAAAATGGAAGAAGAATGGAAAAGAAAACCCTAGAAAAGATGAAAAGGAGCCTAAGCATCCAAGAGATCCTCTCTAGAGAGCAAAATTAGGTTTGGCCGTCTCCCTCTGTCAAAAGAATGCATCTCAACTCGCAATAGGGGTATTAATAGGTGAGGAGCGCAACAGAAAACAGGCCCAAGCCCAGCAGACCACCGCCCGGCGGTGGGTCTCCCGCCCGGCGGTTTCCCTTAAAACCGCCCAGCGCCAACGCCAGTGACTACTCCTCGCCCTGGACCGCCCGGCGGTGCGTCGACTCTTCAAATCTTCAATTCTCTTCTATTTTCTTGAGTCTTCAACCTTTATCTTCAACTCCATTCTTCCCATTCACCAAAATACTACAAAACAATGCAAAACAAGCATAATATCGCTAAAAACAACTTTTGACTCTCTACAGACTCATTTATTGAGTATTGCTTGATTCTAAGCTCATTCCAAGTAGTAAAGGGCTTAATTTGGTCTAATTTGACATATGAAAATTACTATTTTTCAACCTTCATCAATGATTGATTGAATAGCATGTGAATGTCATATGATCAAGGCCATTTGTGAAAACCCTTCTCTAGCCAAATTTTCACCCAAAGTGCTTGAAATATTATACCCTTTTTGAACCTTAGCCTTAAATAGGATGAGAACCCTTGTTTTGAAATTATTTACCTTGAGTTGGGTTGAGCTTAAATGTATGTGTTGAAAAGGTTCAAGTTTGGGGTGGTATGGGGGAAATTGAAAGGCAATTGAATAGCATTGAGCTCAAATGTTGAGAAAGAAAATTGCATGAGAAAAAGAAAAGAAAAGAAGAAAAACATGAAGATGAGCTCAATGTAAAAATAAAAGAAAAGGGAAGATGTTGGGAATAAGTGAGATTGGTGAGGTAGAGAGTTGTGCTTAAACTTTGAATATTATTTTAGCTCTCTTAATTCAAGGATTTTGCATTCGAGAAAAACCAATTTTTCTTGTTAGCCCAGCCTCAATACAAGCCTTAGAAAAGCCTTTATGATGGCATTTGCATGTTGATAACAGTTGAAAAACAGTTATTCTCATATGTCATTTTAGACTAAATTACACCCTTTAAAGCTTAGAATGAGCTTAGAATCATGCAAAACTCAATAAATGAGTCAGTTTAGAGTCAAAAGTTGTTTTTAGCGATATTATGCTTGTTTTGGAAAAATTTTGATGAAAGTGAAGATTGGGGTTGAAAATGACGGTTTTAGACTTAGGACAGAGGAAGAAAACTTAAGAAAAGAAGAGTCTAGGAATCGCCCATCGGCAAAATTCACCGCTGGGCGGTCCAATGAGAGGAGGTGGCACCAGGCGTGGACGCTGGGCGGATTTGCGACTGTGGGCAAACCGTCGGGCGGCAACCCCCCACCGCTGGGCAATGGCGCAATTATGAGCAAACCGCCAAGCGGCATAAGTGTGGTGTCGGGCGGTTGTCTGCTGGGCTTGGGCCTGTTTTCTGTGACGCTCCTCAGACGCACCAAGGATGAACTGGCTATTTCCTCTATCACCGTAGTAGCACTTCACCAGCTCCACAGACAAGAGTTTCACAAGCCGAACAAGAACACACACTTCTCAATAGTTTCTGAGTTCTTAAGCACAAGGGAAGAGTTGTTGTTGATGGATAAAGTGAGCCTATAAATAGACTCAAGCAAAAACTCTTCCATTCTACGAAACTGGCCATTTAACGCATTTAATCGATTAATATTAGTGTTAATCTATTAAAATAAGTACAACGGCTAGCTTTTCAAATCAGAAACCTCCAACGGCTAGTATTAATTGATTATTCTCAGGATTAATCGATTAACTAATCGATTAAAACTTGCTTTAATCGATTATTCTAAAGCTGATTGGTTTTTGGCTTCTGCAGCGATTTTAATCGATTATATTAAGGATTAATCGATTAAAACGGGGAAGTTTTGATTCTAAACAACAAATACAAAATATAAAGGTACAAGAATTAAAACCTACTACAAATCTAAGTCCTAAACAATTAAACTACAATTATTACAAAAGCATTTCATAACAAAAATAAGTCTTCAAAGGATCTTCATGAATCTTGATAAATCTTGACTTGATTTGGGCATCATCAAAACTTCATCTTCATCATTTTGGTAACATTCTCCCCCTTTTTGATGATGATCAAAAACTCCTTTGAATTAAAACTTTTAGTAATAATCTGAGTAAGAACACAACTCATGAAAAACAAGGGCATTAGTGAATAACAATAAGCTTTNAGATATTTTCTCCCCCTTTTTGATCATAATTAAAAAGCTGTGTTTCATGTTCTCTCCTTAAGATAATACTCCCCCTTAATAAAAACATGTATGCATATGAGCCCAATATATTTCAAATTTAAATATTTATTCAAACATACAGAATAGGAGATTTAAAACATATAATTTTAGGATAAAGATTTTTTTTTTTTAAAAAAAAAAAAATCATACATTGAACCATATAATATAGAAATTTTAAAGCATAAAAAAATATATGGCTAAATTTTTTAAAAAAATGCATAAAATGGATCAAATGAATAAAAGTGCAATCCTAAGAGATTTCTAAAATTCCTAGATCTCTTCTAACGTTACCCCTTTTAAAAATGTCACCATAATGATAATTTGTTGAGATCTTCGTCTTAAGGATTGTCATCATTCTTCTCTTCTCTTATTGTCTTTTGCAAGTCTTCATCATTACTTGCATCTGACTCAACAGACTCAAGAGGTTTTACCTCAAGGTCCACAATTTTATCAAAGACAACATGCTTGGAATAAAATTTTCTCAACTTTTGTTTTTCCAAAATTAAAATATTTTTAAAAAATCTTAAAATTGTGTTTTCCAAAAAAATAAAAATTTCTAAAATCTTTTTTTTTTAAAAAAAAAAAAAATTAAACACTGTCCTTTGGGTTATATAAAAAAAATTGAGATCATTTTACAACCCAAATATATCTACCACTTGGAACACCATAATGCTTAATTTTACATTTATTTGAAGTATGACCCTTTTTCATACAATAAAAGCATGATATAAAGTTTGTGTTCCTATAAGTTGTTCCTTTTTGTACCCATGTTCTACGGGTTCTATTATTATGCTTATTTTTAATTTTAGGAACATGTTTATTTTCAACAACGTTATTTTCATTATTTTTACTGCATTCTGGTAAGGTTGTGTTGTTTAGTAGTTTCTTAAAATTTTCGCAAGAAGCACATTCATCACTACTAATATGTTTACCTTTTTCAGAAAATAAAATTTTATTTTTCAAATTTTTATTCTCTTCAATAATAGTTTCAAAATTTGATTTTAAATTTTTATTTTCCTCAGAAATATTTTCAAAATCTGATTTTAAA
>NW_014544133.1:31445-43727 GCF_000741045.1 Vigna radiata var. radiata | reverse complement strand
TTTCAAAATTTAATTTTAAATTTTTGAAATCCTTTTTCAATTTCTTATGAGCTTTATCTAATTTTTCTGATTCAACTATTAAAGCAGCATAAGTTTCATGCAATTCACTTTCACTAAATTGACTATAATTATCAGAATCGCTAGATGTACTTACTTGGCTTCCAGCATCGTCGTCTGCCACTAAACAGATGTTTTGCCTCTTCATCAGATTCGCTCGAATCAGAAATTGTTTCGTTGTCATCGTCCCATGCGATGTAGGCCTTCTTTTTCTTGAAGGTTTTCTTTTCCTTTATTTCTTCATTCTTCTTTTGATTTGGGCAGTCCGCTTTTAAGTGTCCCCTTTCTCCGCAACCATAACATCTATATTTTGAGGAGGATTCTTGATTTTCTTTCTTTTTGACTTTGAATCTTCCTTTCTCTTTTGATTTCATGAACCTGTTGAGCCTTTTTATCACGAGTCTCAGATTTTCTTCATCTTTTGAGTCTTCCCCTTCTATTTTGTTCTTGCTCCTTTCTACCTAAGATTTTAAGGCTAGACTCTTTTTCTTTGTTTTTGCCATTGCTTCTTCTTCATCTAGTCTTCCAACGTCAAGTTCATGTTCCCTCAATTTTCCAAACAATGCCGCCATAGTCATAGTATTGAGATTTTGTGACTCAGTGATTGCGGTCACTTTCGGTTGCCACGACCTGTCTAAAGATTTCAAAATTTTAATGTTAAGTTCATCATTGTCAAATGACTTACCTAGACCAATGAGATGATTGACAATGTTGGTGAAGCGTTTCTGAACATCTGAAATTGTTTCTCCTTGCTTCATCCTGAACATTTCATACTCTTGGATCAAGGTATTTTTCCTTGCCCTCTTCACATCATTAGTTCCTTCATGAGTTACTCTTACAACTTCCCACATCTCCTGTGCGGTTTTGCAAATGGAGACCCTATTGAACTCATCAACAATTAAGGCAGATGCAATTATATTCCGGGCTTTCACATCATTTTGACATCTTTTCTTTTCTTCAGGAGTCCATTGACCACGGGGCTTTGGTTCCTGCAAGTTGTTAGTAGGAACAGACGAACCAGATGCAATAACATCCCAAATCTCACAATCAATAGACTCAATAAAAATTTGCATTCTAACCTTCCAGAATGCATAGTTTTCACCTGTGAATAAAGGTGGTCTATTGATAGAGGCACCCTCTGCAAAGGTTTGATATGATCCTGCCATTTGAATGATTATCAAAGCGAGCTCTGATACCAATTGATAGAATCGGCTACAGCGGAATTGTTAGCATGGAATAACAAACCAAGAGGGTTTTTAATTCAAAAGTGTGCCTTTTAATTTCTACTCAATTTAACTTACTATGCAAATAATAAATATAAATAAAAGAGTAAGGTTGAGAGAAATTTGCACAGATGAATTTTATACTGGTTCGGATCTTACCAATCCTACGTCCAGTCGCTTATCTCAAACCGAGATAAAAAGTTCACAAAGCACAAAACAATTACAAATTACAATCACAAAGAAACAATTTGTAAGAGTTTAGAAACCACCTCTCTTGATACCACAAGAGATGAACCTGCACCTCCTTTGAATCTTCACAAAGGATGAGACACCTCCTCCGAATACATCACGAAGGATGAAACACCTCCTCCGAATACTTCACGAAGGATGAAACACCTCCTCTGAATACTTCACGAAGGATGATCCTCTTCCACACACCTCCTCAGACGCACCAAGGATGAACTGGCTATTTCCTCTGTCACCGTAGTAGGACTTCACCAGCTCCACAAACAAGAGTTTCACAAACCGAACAAGAACACACACTTCTCAATAGTTTCTGAGTTCTTAAGCACAAGGGTAGAGTTGCCGTTGATGGAGAAAGAGAGCCTATAAATAGATTCAAGCAAAAACTCTTCCATTCTACGAAACTGGCCATTTAACGCATTTAATCGATTAATATTAGTGTTAATCGATTAAAATACGTACAACGGCTAGTTTTTCAAATCAGAAACCTCCAACAACTAGTATTAATCGATTATTCTCAGGATTAATTGATTAATTAATCGATTATAACTTGCTTTAATCGATTATTCCAAAGCTGATTGGGTTTTGGCTTCTACAGCGATTTTAATCGATTATATCAAGGACTAATCGATTAAAACGGAGAAGTTTTGATTCTAAACAACAAATACAAAATATAAAGGTACAAGAATCAAAACCTACTACAAATCTAAGTCCTAAACAATTAAACTACAATTATTACAAAAGCATTTCATAACAAAAATAAGTCTTCAAAGGATCTTCATGAATCTTGATAAATCTTGACTTGATTTGGGCATCATCAAAACTTCATCTTCATCTTTTTGCTAACATTCTCCCCCTTTTTGATGATGATCAAAAACTCCTCTGAATTAAAGCTTTTAGTAAAAATGGAGTTCTATGTGAGTTTTGGGTTGAAAAGAGCGTAAGTTGATGTGTGGGTGATGTGGTTTGGACTCTTTCTTCTTGATTTTCAGTTTTAATGTTTGAAACAAGGATGGGACTAGATTTTGGGGTTGTTATTGTGGTTGGACAGAGCTGGAATTGATTGCTTGGTTATCATTTTCGTTTTTGCAAGGGAAATTGAAGAAATGGAAGATTTGGTTAGGTTGAAGTAGCATATGTTTGGGTTTATTGTTCATGACTTGTTTTGAATTTGATTCCTTGAGTTTTATGGTGTATGTTTCAGTAAAATGAAGGAAGAAAACATGAATGGTGTGTTGGTAGGGAAAGAAAAACGAAAATGGAGATAGGAGGGAGGAGAGAAGGTGCATTAAGCTTTTACCCGATTTGGACAAGCACAAAAGATGCTCACTTTCACTCTAGGAATTTTTCCACTTTTGAATTTTGTCTTTTCCTTGCTCGTTCCAGCCGTGAATCACCATGAGAATGGAGGATGTTTGAGGTTATTTTCTTTGCTTTTACTTTGCTTACATGGCACCTTGGGTGAAGCACATTAAGTATCTTTCATTTACACTTTGGTTTGAAGCATTTTTTTTGGCAATTCCACTTGTAGTTCACGTAAATTGTGTCTTGGTGATACACGGGGTCCTAGTAGCCTGCATCCAGGTCCTATAACAAGACGGATGGCCAGGAAATTACAACAAGAACTTCAAGAGCCAACACCAGAAGGTCAGATATTCTTTACATGTTTTGAATGGAAGCCAGGAGAGCAAGATCAAGAGCCAAGATGGTCCAAGGAAGGAAAGGGTTAACACACTTCATTTTCCTTACATGTATGGCATGACACATTTCTTTTTCCAGCTGTCACACATGTAACACATGCTACTTGGTTAGAAAACTTTTCCACATGCTAAATAAAGCCTTCTAGAAGGCTAGCACATGTTGCATATGGCTGCCTACGTGGCAGCAGATCCACATTTCACGGTGATAGGTGTCGCGGCCCATACAAAATTTGATGTGCATAAAAGAATGCAGTATAGACTAGGAAGTGACTCCTAGGTCGTCTCTCAAGGACCAAACTGCGGTTCAGAGATTCAGGTCTCACACGAAGTGGGGGGGGTTTGTGAAAAGTTTGTGACTGGGGATAAACAAAATCAAAACACAAAGGCAATTAATAATTAAACACAGATTTAAAAACGGTTTCAAAGACAGAATAAAAATAGTCAAATTAAAATAATCGGACAAAACAGACAACGACATAATGAACGGAAACAATAAACTAAACGTAATAGACAACATGAAAACAATAAATTGAACAGTCCTAAAACAAGCTATGTAAACTAATTAAAATGCAGGACATGAACTTAAACCTTAAATGCAATAGTGTAAGCATCAGTAAAAGCAAACCGAAATTGAATCAACACTCAAGAACAAGATGAACATTAACTGCATCTAACTTTGTAGAAATGCAACACTTAAACTAATAAAGAAATAAATATTACTGCTAAAGTAAGAAAACAATGCTTAAAAGGCCGTGCAGCTTTGGAGTCAAACATTCAATGCAAAACACTAGAGTAAAATTCGGATGCATGGATTTAGCAATTACAATTAATATATTAAAATACTATTGAGCAAACAAATTCATCACTGACAATGCAAAGAAAAGACGTAAAGGAACTAAATGCATTTTGGGGCTATTCCCTCTTGGACATGATAGCTACAACTTTCTTCAAAGTAAAATGTGAAACTCTAAAGCAAAATGAATCACTGCTGCAATGCTTTTTAAGGAAAGATGAATTCTTTTTCCTAAAAATAAAATCGTTTCCTCCAACCAAATCATCAAGTGTGCACATGAAAGTCAAGATGAATAAACCGTTATTTCTCCCTCCGAGTTGGATGTGTGCAACAGCTCTTCAAGAAACATCACCTTCCATTCTACTTAAGAAAAATGACTCAAAATGTTCAAAGACAAGCTCTCCCCCAGAGAATACGTTTCAGCAGAAAAATATAGAGTGTGACGGCTGTCCTAGGAATCTCCCTAGGGTTGTGTGTTTGTTCCTCAACGTGACATGTGTCTCCATGTGGGCTGCTGTGTGCATCTTCTTTCCAGCCCAAGCCGTGTTGCTGTTCCAAGTCCAAGCTGCTGAAATCTCCTTGCAGGCTCGTGACGTGTTTGTGTTTCAGCAGGCTGTGAGCTCATTTCTCCAATAAATGAATGCAGTGTGCTGCTTTTTTTTTTCTTTCAGAACGTGTTTGCTCTTTTTGGTGGCTATTGAATTTAGTTGATTTTCTGCAGGCCCGTGAGTGAAGAATTTGTTGGGCTGCCTCAAAGCTTGATGTTTGCTGCACATCTAAACTCCAAATAATTGTTCCTATCCCGTGCTCATGGATGTGTGCTGTTTTCAGCACTCTTAATGCAGCCCACTTTCTCAAGCCCAAGTGAATGAGCGTGGTGCTCCAGCTGGACAGCGTTGCACTACCAATTTTTATTCAGGATGTCACCATAATGCCCCTCCGTGACAACAATCTCTCCATAAGATAAAACGACCTTCATCCTTTAATCATGAGCCGTGATGCTTTCTTTTGTAATCTAAATTCCCATGGACTTTACTTTTGCACATGGGAAGCAATTGAGTGCAGCGTTTTTTTTATTTTCTTCCTTGTAGGGCGTGCTTGTTGATTTCTAATGGGCTGCACCACTTTTGTAGTAGCTGGACGACTTCAGGACCGTGAAGCATGGAAGCACTAGGACGTTTGCTGGACTTTTGGAAGTTGTTGCATGCTGCAGGAGTGTGGAGTTGCTGCCTTTCTTCAACTGTTGGACGTTCAAAATAAATATGCATGGGCTGAGTGGTATTCAAGGCAGTTGCACCTCCTCTTTGCTTGCTAGACCGTGGAGGATGCATTGTAAGCTGGAAGTGTTGCTTCATTGAATCCATGCAGCAGAATTCACGTGCAACAAGTGGGTGGCAGATATTGCCTTTCTGTGTGCACCCCCAAATTCAACATGTTGCACCCCCTTCTCATAAGCCCAAAGGGTAAAATCACCATAGTGCCCTTCTTGTTGGCCACACTTCTTTGTGGAGAGTTTTGAATTATGTGACAACCCTTCAAATGTCCAAAATTATATTTCCAAAATTTTCCCTAAAAATAATAATGCAAATAATTAGCTCAAAAAAATTCAAATTAATTAAAATTAGAATTTCCGAACAAATTAAGCATAATTAAGAAAAACGGGAAAATACCGGACAATTAAGCACAATTCCCTGATTAATTCTAGCACAATAAACTAAGTGAAATCAATAAAATATCGACTCATCACACGGATCTAGTATTTTCCTTGCCAAGACCGAAGGGAATTCTTATAAAAACCCCAAGGCAGCTTTTGTATGATACTTTTTGGATGATAATAGAGAAAACTCTGCTGAAATGCATTTTCATTTTCTCCTTCCCAAGAGTCACTCCATGCTTTGTTTTCTCCTCTGCAACTTCCTTCCTTGTGTGAGGGCTTTCTGAGTTGTAGCCATTCCGTATAAAGCTTGCATCCGTTCCAAATCACCTCTGCCAAACACCTTCCTCCGCTGCAACCATACCAAACACCTCCATCCAAATCTGGTATCTGCATCTATCACAGATCTGCATCTCGTCTGGAACTATTCAATTCATTTCCATCGGCTGTTTCACTTCTCCAAGACTCTACTCTCACGGATCTACAAGAATGCATCAAGTCTTGATGTATCACTTGGTGTGTGGTTCCATTTTATTTTTCTGCATGGGAAGAGTGAGAGGACGAATTTATGGTGTTTGGAAGGCACATGTTAATTTCCTTGAAAAATGGTGCACATGGGAGAAGAAGTCAACACATTTTGTGGCTTATAGAAGGTGTAATTGAAGTTTGACTTGGGTACATGGTGACTCACGGCCATGTGTTTTTCCTTGGCCAATTGGACTTTTAATTTATTTGTTAATTGCACCTTGGTTCACATAAATTACTAGAAGTTAAATACGCTTGTTAATTTTTCTTGTTTTCACTTAGTTCAATTAATAGGTTGAGTTGTTTGTCATCCACTTAATTTAGTGTTGCATTTTAATGGCTTTAATTGTGTTTGGATATTTATCTATTGCAGTGTTCAATTTACTTTTTCTGTTCACTACGTTATCTATTTTGTTTGGTTTCTTTACCTTCTTGCATTTCCATTTTCCTCACTTCGTTTAGAGATAGTTTGGTCTCAATGTAGAATCGTTCGGTCACATCTGTAGGACCGTTCGGTCTTCATGCTTTGTCCATTTATTTCAAAGTTTTCAAGTATGTTTGGTTGCTTTTAATTTTCAGTTTTAATTTAATTTAATTTTCCTTGTAAAAACCTTTCACAACCCCCCCCCCACTTCGTGTTAGACCTAAGACTCGAACCACATTTGGTCCTTGAGAGGCGACCTAGGGGTCATTCCCTAGCTATACTGCATTTCTCATATGCAATCAAATTTGTATGGGCCGCGACACCCATCAGTAACCATCACTCTTCCAAAAGAGATCAATAATACAGTCGAATGTACACTGGACAAAACGACACAAAGCACTAATGTTCAAAATCTGTACAAAGGTTTTAGAATAGTCAAATCCATTACAGGTGTATTCGACTATACTAGAACTTTGTCACACAATTATAAGTTCATAAACGTGCTTGTGATTTTTCACTTCCAAAATGTACTGTTATCAAAGACATTTTATTACACATTAACATTCAAGCATGTTCCACAAATATATCACCCAATCAACATAGGAACATACATCATAGTACATCAAAACATGTTCATCAGATATAACAAACAGTTCAAAATAAGAACATGTAATGCAACGACATTTGTAATGTTATTAAGTATTGTGTTGTCATCATCAAAAACCAGATTGATATAGAGTTTGTGTTGTCAACAATCTCAACAGTTTATTGTTAAGATTGTGATAGGGGGAGCACTGGTTTAACTGAACCTACAATCTCAGAGCTTCTAGTTTTTTATGATGACAACACATAATTAATAATACATGTATATATGTGTTATATGTGTTACATGTTCACTGCTTTTATGATTGTGGTCATATGAGAACATGTCTGTGATGATCATTCAAATTGACTATGTTATATAATGAGATTTAATTTGTGATTACATGACATTTTATTTAGAAAAGAAAAACCACATGCACTTTTGTTGAGCTGTAATTGTGTGGCAAAACAACAATTTTAAGTCGGCTTCATTATGAAGTAAGTCGATTAAAAGTCGTGGCTTTGCACAAACTTTTTTCAAAGTGTGTTGTGAGAATTTTTGAAGAGAAAGTTTTTTCAAAACTGCATTGAACTTTTATATAGTCGACTGTGTGTGCAAACTATTCGACTAAGTTTGTTATGTTTTGAAATTTAATTTTTTAGTGCTTGTTGTGTCTAACGGCTATATTTTTACTGTTTGACCAAGCATCAATTAACTGCATTAGGTGTGCAATCAATTAAGTTGCTTTGACTACTACTGTCTATTTTAACTGTCATAGTACATTCAACTCTATTAGTAGCGAAGTTGACTTAGGAGCGTTAGTTTTATGAAAAACTATATATAGACGAAAATTTGAATTATGTAAGAAGTTTTGGTGATTCTAACGAGTTTGTGAATTGTTTCAGATTTGTGATTTGTGTGCTTTGATTGTCTGATCAATCTGCACTTGAGGTGTCTATTTCGTGATCAGGTTTTCTCAATCTTGTGAAGATTGGTGTTTGCCCTGTTGTGACTACAGGAAGAGGACGTGTGGCATTCTAGACTTTTAGGGTTGCTCAAAGGGTTGAAGATAGTAGGAGAAGGGGATTTCTTGCTACTGGTCTTTGTTTGTATATGCCTATATTTTGATTAGAGGGTTAGAGAGGTGTTTTATATTTTTAACGTGTTGTCGCTATAAAAGCCTTATTGTAAAAAAATCTTATTCCAGTAGGCAGGTTGGTTGAACCAGTAAAAAAATTTGCGTTTTATTTCTTTATCCCTGAACTTTTAATTTTAAACTCGACTTTAATTTTTACACAGTGAACTATATTCCGCTACACTTAAAAATCTTATTCCTTCAATTTCAAGAAAGTTTTGAAAGATCATCCTTGTTCGAAAAAAAATGGCTTAGTTTTAACACAAAGAAGGGGGGTGAATTAGTGAGGTTTAAAAATCAGAGTCTTTTTCAAATCTTTTTTCAAAGTGTAAACCTTTCAAAAGTTTCTTGAATCTTAATGAAAAAGATAGATCAAGTGCAGCGGAAAATAGTTGACTAAGCAGAAAGTAAAGTCGACTTGAAAATAAAGAGTTTAGGGATAGAGAAATTCAAACATAGTTTTTATACTAGTTCGACCAAACTGCCTACATCCAGTGTCCTTCCTGTACCTGGAAGCAAATGCACTATAATGGTCTAGGTTTTTGCAACAATGTTTCTATAGAGACCTCCACGTCCAAATATAAAACACCTCTCTAACCCTCTAACCAAAATATAGGCATACAAGGCCCAAAGAACAGCAACAAGATATCCCCTCTCCTGCAGTCTTTGTCAACTTTGAACAATCCTCAAAGTTATCCCAGAACGCAGCACGTCCTCTTCCTATGATCACAACAGGGCAACCACAATCTTCCAAAGATTGAGAGTAGTATATGATCACGTTTCAAGTACACCTCAATGTGCAGTATGATTAAACTTTTCTTTCAGCACAACCTTGTTCCTCAAGCAACTATCCAAGACAGATCTCCACGGTCTTCTTGATGAGCTCTTGGAGCGTTTTAACCGAGATCAAAATCTTAAACACAAAATGGAAGTGTTAGAATTACTAAAGTCTCTGTGAAAAAACGGAATCACGTCTTTTGATAGTTTGCTATAAAATAGACGCTCCTGTAGTTGACTTCACTACTAATCCAGTCGACTGTAACCAGACAATTATGACAGTTAAAACAATTAGTAGTAGTCAGACCAATAAAATTGATTACATATTTAATTAAGTTGACTTGTAATTAATGCTTGAACACAAAATCAAAATATAGCTGTTATAGTTCACAAGCATTAACAGAAATTTAAAACATAACTAACCAAGTTGAGTTGCTTGCGCATATAGTCGACTATGTCACTTCAATTCAGTTTTGAAAATCTTTTCCCCGCAAAATTACTCACAGCACTAATTTTGAAAATTTGTGCAAGGTCACGAGTTTTAATCGACTATCTTCAAACAAGTGCATGTGTTTTCTTTTCTGAAACATATGTAATGTAATCACAAATGATATCTCATGTAAAAAGCCGACGAATAAGCACACGTGTATACAAAATTAACACAGACATGTTCTTCAAGAATTCATACACACTAAAGATTTGAACATGTAACACATATCAATACATGTGTTATTAATAATGTGTTGTCATTGTCAAAAACCAAAAACACTGTGAGATTAAAGTTTAGCTAAATTGTGCTTCCCTTATCAACAATCTCAACAATCTTCTCGTTTTTTGATGATGCACAACCATGATTAATAAACAACCATGTTTGTACACAACAACTCATAAAATAAAAAATCAATCAATCATATAATCAAAAGAGTTATTAGAGCTCATAAAAGAAAACTATATCAGAGCAAGTGACTAATTATTTTACCAATATATCAGAGCCCAAACTTATATCTCAGACAGCATATTTACTTTGTATCAAAAGTTTCAAGCAATCAAGTATCAAGCAAAATAAGCCATCAAAATTTCTCACCCTTTGTGCATTAGCAAAAAAGGTATGCTCTATGGTAATGATATGTTGATAAATGATTTTCCAGAGATGCATCAATATAATGATATCAATCAATCAATGATGCTCCCCTTGTCACAAATAATCACATGATAAAAAATGATCTCTTGCTAAAGTGTAGGCATGTGAAAAATCTAGACTATCATGCAATGCTCCCCCTATCATTATGCATGTTTTAAAATCTAAATCAAATCCCAAATGCAAAATGTAGTGTTCACAAATTTTGAGCATATAAAAGCATGTATCAAAATTGTATCAGAAGCAGAATTGTAAACAATTCAATTAAGCAGAGATACAATCAATCAACAATCTCACAATATATTCTCACAAGCATATCAATCAATTAAAGATCAAAGATATATTGAAAGAAAAGAGTATATGATATAGAGTGAGTAAACCAAATAACCAAATTCCATTTAATGAAATTCATAACCCAGTTAAACCAGTAGTGGATTGTTCCATATTTGCAATCGATTTGCATTGCTCTCCATGAGTAGTAACAACAATAGTGAGTCCAGAAGCAATGTTTCCTGTAAAACCTTTCAAGATCTTTTGAAGATCAAGCATTTTAGAATCATTTAAATTCCATAAAGTAATAAAGATATGAATTGAATATGCAAGAGAATTAATGTAATAGTAAACATGAGTATAATCAACTTCATCAATCACACAGTCAATTTTAATTTCATTCAAACAGATTCAATCAAGAAATCAAAGCAGATAGGATTGAACCATAAAAAACTGATTTCATTAATACTTCCAAAAGATATTACAATTTGATTTAACTACAGCAAAAGAAATTGCATTTAAAGTCATTACTCAAGGCCACAAAAAAATGATTAGCAATCACCCTAACATAAACGAGACATCAAACTAGACACAAGACACACTTAAGCTATGACAGTCAGATTTCCTATTACCCCTATGGTGAGTTAGAAAGATTCCATCGAATCCTCATCAGATGAGCTTTTTGCCACTTGCTATGGAGCAGCACGATGTTCTCTTGCAAAATTTTCAAATTTTTCATTCAAAATTCTAATCTGCCCAGCCTTGTATCTCTCAAAATTTGTCTTTGGGAAGAAATTGGTGCGATCCTCAATTGCAGTAGGAGTGGTCCCTGTGCTCTGCCAAGAATTATCTTCACCGATAACGCTTCATCCATTCATGGTCTTTAGTAAATCGAGAGACATAACTGAGTCTCTGTCAAACACATTTGAAGACCTCCATAAGCACTTTTGCTTATTTCTAATATCAACTCCTTGCAGCACAAGCACTTTGCTTATAAAGGCAACATAAGGGAGATAAAGTGATCTTTTCAAAGCAACATTCTTCATGTGATCCTTGATAATTTTCAGCTATTTTGTAGGTATATTTTTTTTTTAATTGCGTGAATGATGAAGGTTGAAAAGCAGTTATTTTATATGTCATTTTAGACCTAATTACTCCCTTTACTGCTTAGAATGAGCTTAGAATCAAGCAAAACTCAATAAATGAGTCTGTGGAGAGTCAAAAGCTATAATTAGCGATATTATGCTTGTTTTGCATTGTTTTGTAGCATTTTTGAGAAAGTGAAGAATGGAGTTGAAGATGAAGGTCGTAGACTCAAGAAAAGCGAACAAAAAGGAAGAAATGAAGAGTCGACGTACCGCCCGGCGGCCGATTACACCGTCGGGCGGTTGAAGGCGAGGAGAAGGCACCTGGCGTGGGCACTGGGCGGATTTGCGATTAGAGGCAAACCGCCGGGCGGAACAAGTGTGACACCGGGCGGTTGTCTGCTGGGCTTGGGTCTATTTTCTATTGCGCTCCTCACTTATAAATAGCCCTAGTGCGAGTTTAGATGTAATTCTTTTGACAGAAGGGAGCGGCCAGACCTAATTTCACTCTCTGGAGAGGATCTCTTGGATGCTTAGGCTCCATTTCGTCTTATCTAGGGTTTGCTTTTCCATCCTTCATCCATTTTTCATCTAGATTCACCATGACAATGGTGAACTAAACCCTATTGTTGTTAGGGGAAACAATGTAATCTTTTGATACTCTCTTTTATTGAA
>NW_014544133.1:28940-31045 GCF_000741045.1 Vigna radiata var. radiata | reverse complement strand
AGGCTAAGAAAGTTGCATAACAATTAGTTAATCAAGCAAATAAATCAAGAGGAGTAAAGAAGAGAGAGAGGATAAGATGAAATTGTAAACCCCCAACAACTCCATTCATCCATTGTTTTCTTCTCGTCAATTGAATCAATCTCTTTTGCATGTTTATATTTTGTTCTCATACCCAATTAATTAATTTATATTTTCAAGTCTTACGATCTTAATTCATACGAACGATAAGGCCTTTCGAGTCCTTTGGGAAAATGATACTTGGACTTACCATTTATTATTACTTGATACGATTTGGTACGCTTGCCAATCCGTTAACAGTGAAGTAGATAATTGTCTTCAGTAGTCATCGTATCTTTCCTTATTCTTCCAGGTAGAACAATCCGGGCCAGGAGATAAGCAATTATCTTTTCTTCTTTTCATCAATCTTTCATGCGCAAAGACTCTTTTGCATGTATTTGACTTGATTGTAATTATTTTTGTTTTTATTTTTCTTTCATTGCGTTTTGTTTCATTTTTTTTAAAAAGTGCTTTTAGGGTGTGTTTCTTGTGCATGCAGGAAACAATAGATACTACAAGCAGGAAAAACCAACAACCTTTGCTAGAAGGTGTACCATACGAGAGGAGGAAGAGACGCCCTTTTTGTGAAAGATCTCTTTCTCCAGAAGTTACTCCACCTGAGACTTTTGAACCAGATCTTGAGGAGATGGCCAATCAACCTCCTCCCAGACGCACTTTAGGGGACGCAACTAATACAGTTGGCCCCTTGAATTTTAACAGCATTGCAGTGCCAACAGACAACACAACCAGCATGGTGATGAGTCCGGCACTTATCCAGTTAGTCCAGAACAACCAATTCCATGGGTTGTCAAATGAAAATCCTTACAAGCATTTGACAGTCTTTGGAGAAATTTGCAACACAGTGAAGATAACTGGAGTGACGGACGACAGAATCAGACTCAATTTGTTTCCTTTCTCATTGGGAGGAAATGCAAAAGACTAGTTGAATTCTTTCCCGCAGGGAACGTTCAGGACGTGGGAAGCAGTGGTCCAACAGTTTATTACTAAATTCTTCCCACCACCAAAGATCAATCAGGGGAAATTAGAAATCTCTTATTTTAAACAAGGAATCGAAGAAACACTGGGCAAGCATGGGATAGATTCAAAGGATTATTGAGAACAACCCCAGTTCATGGGTTTGATAAAGCTTCATACTTGTAGCGTTCCTTGGAGGTTTGCGCACTGAGACCAAAATGATGATAGATGCCTCGGCTGGAGGTAACATTAATAGAAAGACAGAGGATGAGGCGTACAACTTAATTGAAGAGATGGCTCTCAATGAAGTGTCGCAGAATGAAAGAGGCACGCAAAAAAGAGGACTTTTACATCTCCCCACTGAAGACGCAACAGTAGGACAAAATCACCTCCTCAGTCAGAAATTGGACAAGTTGCTAAAGGTCGTCTCTGAACTTCCTCGGGGACTCAGAAATATTTCCCAGGCACAACAATTATGTGATTTGTGTGGTGGTGACCATAGTAATGGTCAATGTGCTTTTACAGAGGAAATGCAACAGGACGTGAATTATATAGGGGCCCAATTTCCGTACAAACAGGGAAATTTCAACCAAGGTAACTCTAACCAAGGTTGGAAAAATCATCCAAGTATTGGGCAAGGCCAAAATGCTTCTTCCGGACAAGGAGGTCAATTCCGGCAGCAACCTTCTCCCTTATGGCAGCAATTAAGCAGCTTGACTAAGACAGTCAGAAAATTGACTGACAGGTTTGATAAATTTTTGAAGGTCTATGAATCTCAACAAGCAAGTGATCAGGAAACTTTTAGATCACTAGAGACACAAATAGGACAAGTGTCTAAGAGGGGTGAAACCACAGAAAAGCATCAATTTCGGGCTAATACTGATGTTAACCCAAAAGATGAATGAAAAGTTGTTGCAACAGGAGGAAAGAGGAGATTAGAAGAAGAAATAATTGAGATTGGCAGCAACGATGATGAAGAGGAGGAAAGGATGAGTAATACACATAAGAGAAGCGAAAGGAAGAAATCAGAAAGAGAAAAGGAGAAGGAAGACATTAGAGAGTCACTCCGCCAA
>NW_014544133.1:24637-26170 GCF_000741045.1 Vigna radiata var. radiata | reverse complement strand
ATGTGAATGTCATATGATCAAGGCCATTTTTGAAAACCCTTCTCTAGCCAAATTTTCACCCAAAATGCTTAAAAATATTTTACCCTTTTTGAACCTTAGCCTTAAACAGTGTGTGAACCCTTGTTTTGAAATTCTTTACCTTGAGTTGGGATGAGCTTAATTGTATGTGATAAACAGGTTCAAGTTTGGGGTTGTTGGGGGAAAGTTGGAAAAGCAAGTGAAAAACATTGAGCTCAAATGTTGTGAAAAGAAAAATTCATGAGAAAAAGAAAAGAAAAGTATGAAGAAGAGCTCAATGCAAAAGAAAAAGAAAAGGGAAAAGTTGGGAATGAGAGAGATTGGTGAGGAAGAGAGTTGTGCTTAATTGTTGAATATTTTAATAGCTCTCTTGACTCAAGGATTTTGCATTCTAGAAAAACCAATTCTTTCTTGTTAGCCCAACCTCGTTACAAGCCTTGGAAAAGTCCTTTTGATGGGATTTGCATGTAAAGATGTTGACTGTTTGAGATGAATGGCAATTTTGTTTCATGTGACTTGTGAACAATAGAGAGTTGGAGTGTCACCTCAAACACTTGAGTGATTGAGTGAAACACTTGCTTGGTATGAATTGTTAAATTTCATGAGTACATTTTTGCTTAGTGGATTGATCATTCATAACGTATAACATGTATTGTGCAATCTATGGGTTGAAAGCATGCATGCATTTTACTTTGGATTTCACTGAGGATATTGAATTGGGTAGTTTTGTCATGTACCTTGGAATTCTTGAGGCATTGGATGAAACAGTATAAAGCCAAGTTTTGTTTTGTGTGATTGTTTTGTTTTGTTTTGCTTGAGGACAAGCACAATTCTAAGTTTGGGGTGTTGATGAAGGTTGAAAAACAGTGATTTTCATATGTCACTTTGGACCAAATTACACCCTTTACTACTCGGAATGAGCTTAGAATCAAGCAAAACTCAATAAATGAGTCTGGAGAGAGTCAAAAGTTGTTTTTAGTAATTTTATGCTTATTTTGCATTGTTTTGTAGCTAATTTGAGAAAAGTAAGAATGGAGTTGAAGATACAGGTCGTTGACTCAAGAAAAGAGCAGAAAAATGAAGTTTTGAAGAGTCGACGTACCCCCCAGCGGCACACTTAAACCGCCGGGTGGTGGCGACTGCCGCTGGGCGGTGGCGGCAAGTTGTGGCAAACCGCCGAGCGACACACTTAAACCGCCCGGCGGTAGCACGCTGGACTTGGGCCTGATTTTGACGCGCTCCTCACCTATAAATACCCCTACTACGAATTCAAAATCATTCTTTTGATAGGGGAAGACGGCCAGACCTAATTTTTGCTCTCTGGAGAGGATCTCTTGGATGCTTAGGCTACTTTTCATCTTTTCTAGGGTTTGCTCTTTCATTCTTCTTACATTTTTCATCTAGTTTCACCATGTCTATGGTGAACTAAACTCTATTGTTGTTGGGGAATTCAATGTAATCTTTTGATACTCTCTCTTATTGAAACTATTGATTATTTATATGGTCTCCATATGT
>NW_014544133.1:8456-20064 GCF_000741045.1 Vigna radiata var. radiata | reverse complement strand
GCAGTGTGAAAGAAAAAGAAAAAAATCAAACACTGTGNACTTTTGTATAATGGATGCCCTGGTGAAAAACCTTGTGATGGGCTTGATGCTTGTTGTATGAAGCATGATCAATGTGTGCAAGCCAAAAACATTGAGTTCTCTACTAGCATTTTAATTAAGACATCTTACATTATTACTTGAATTCAAGCAANATTTGCTCGAATACTTCCAGTATCAGAATCTATCGGATCTGACTCTTTGTAAGTGGGGATCATCGCGTCCCTTCACAGACTAGATGTTCAATTCAGTTTTTTCTTTTTGTATCGTGTTTGTCTTTATTTTGATAGGTCCCGTATTATCTTAAAACCCAGTTTTGAGTAATCCATGATTACTTATTTTGTACATAAAAAAATTGAATCGGTACTAAATTAGCTCTGATGGTAAATGAACCATTGAGGGATATGATGATGGCAATAAGCAATGATTCAGTGTATACAAATAAGCAAAATCAAGAAAAAAAGAAGGGAAAAGTAATCATAAGTTTTGTAGCTATGAATATTAAAAATTAATACACATTTCAACTTGGACGACAAAGATTGTGATATCTAAGCTTCACATGAGAGAAGCATCACCTCCAATATGCTTAAAAACAAAGGACGTGTCTTAGTATTTCCATGAAGAGTGGTCTGTGATAAGCAGTGTTGAAATCCAGAAACTAACATCATACTGATACAGTCAATGCTGTAATAGACAAACTGGTTGTCATAAACAGGTTACAAAATGAAAAAACTTTGTTGTCCAATGTGAGGACAATGTCTTAGTAAAAGCATTTCCTATTTTTAAATCAAAATTTTCTTATTTTTCTCTTCTTCAATGAATATTGCTCCCTGATAATGGTCACTAGAATCTGTTTGAAGAATACTTTTCCCATTTCTTTCGTTTCACTCACTCATCTCAACTACCCCTGTCCAATATTTTATTATAATTTATATACTAAGAGGGCTTCATATTTAACANTTTTCTTATCATCGTTTGCTTTTAGTTAAGAGAAATTCTATCTGTTGTGATTGATGCTCTAAGAGTGATGTTTCAAGTTATATGCAGCAAGTACACAAAGCTTGAGTCCAATCTTCAAGAGATAAACAAGGAANANNACAAGGGCATGAGTTCAAATCAAATAGGATCAGTATCCGAACCTATCTTGGATGTGAACAAGAGACAGAGACTAAAGTTTCCCATAGCCAAAAAACCACTACAAATCTTTGTCAGAACACACCCCATGGATGATAGTTTGGTATGTGTTAAGGCCAATCACTACAACATACAATTTGATACACTAGAGCAAATCCTAATGAAGTTAGTCTAAGTCAGAAGTTAGTCTAAGTCAGAAGTTAGCACATCTACAAACTTCTTTGTTCTTAAATTAAAAAGCACAAATCACTGCAACAAAGTACCATCAAAATCAAAACAACATTCTTCANAGAACCAATGTTCCTTGGTCCCTTTCTTTGATTTAAACCACGCAAACCCCATTCACAAAAGAAACAACTTACCTCTACGGCAGTAACAACCCGCACCTCCGATACCCTCTCTCACGAAGCCCTTCTCACGCAGTGAAAGCCACTTCGTCACGCCTTCCTCGCCAGCTACAAGCTTTGCCCACACCGCGACACCACCCTCTGACCTAGTGACAACACCTCCTCATGCTNCGACAGCACCCTCTGATCAGAAATAATGAGTCGAGAAAGAAGGGTCGGGGAGATTGAAGAAAAATTGGGTCTGAAAGTTAGGGGAAAGCTTTCGTTGAGGAGAAAATTAGGGAAAATGGAAGTCTGGTATCCCAACCAAATTCTGATTTCATTAAGTGAATGAATATACCGACGGGCAAAAATCCTTCGATAAAATCGCTGCCCATTACCGAAGGGCATAAGCCCTCAGTAAGCACCATATAACGTGACAAAATCGCTGCCCATTACCGAGGGGCGAAAGCCTTCGGTATATCAGCTTTTACCGAAGGCCCAGAAACCTTCGGTAAGAATCCTTCGGTAATTAGCAGCTTTATTGTAGTGTAATACGCTGTTTTTGTACCAGTGGCTAAGCGTCGACGACGTAAACTTGGACCTATTTTCTGTTATTTTTATTATCTATTTAAGACCCAGACGCTCTAGAGAGTGTATCTTTTGATGGCTTAAGCACAAAAATACGTTTTTCACCCCTTTGGGGGCAGATTTGGGGATGTGAGAGCTCTCATCTTCTCTTTCTAGGGTTTTATCTTCATTCCATTCTATTGTACACCTAGTTTCTTCATGATGATGGAGAATTAATCTCATTTGTTATTGGGGAAGATGTAACATCTAAACTCTCTTGTATTTGAATTGATTATTGTTATTGATATATGCTTCTTTCATTAATTGTTAGGGTTTTTCTCCTTCGCTCATTGCTTGCTTTATTTAACTTATTCATGGCATGATGTGTTAATTGCATGAGTATCAGGAGATATCTTACAATTCAGGTTCTGGAAAATCTCTCCCAAAAGCAGTATTACCCAGGGATGGAGATGAGTTTTGGTTGTCTTAAGCTTCTATTCGTAATGCAAGATTAATTATTAGGGATGCAACAGATTGTGGTCTAGTAATTAAGGATATATAGACTTTTTTCACTGAGGGATCGGGTTTTAAGTAATTTAGAAAGTGACATTGACATTGATGAAGAAGATGAATTCTTATATGCATGAGAGTAATTAGGTGAAATCTAAAACCCAACAACATATTCGTCCCATATTATTAACTTCATCTATTCACTCTAGTGTTTAGCCTCGATTGATCAAATTGCATTTATGTTTATTTTTCTACAATTGCATTCAAACACCAACAATTTGTTTTTAGTCTTAATTGATTAAACAAAACTGCAACTTTTTAGTGTCGCGAGTCTTTTGGGAAACAATACTTGATCTTATCATTTTATATTACTTGATACGATTCGGTACACTTACCGACATGTTAACAAGATTCAAAACTTAATTAAGGCTATTTATAAATAATTTATAATTAAGAAATATAAATTTATTGAAAAATAGAAATAACTTTAAACTGGATTGAAACCATGAAAGTAATGTGAGAGAAGGAACTGCTTTTAAATGAATTTGATGCGAATGAGCAAGTTATTTTTAAATAGATTAAAAAATAATGCGAATGAGTAAGTTGTTTAAAATAAACACTTTATACTTGTGCTGCCGAATGATTTAACTCAATGTGAACTATGCAGGTCACGATCCACGCGGGTTTTGAATTATTTGAGATAGCCAAACGAGTGAACAAGAGATAAAATACTTAATTGATCAACACTTTTTCTAATGACTGACCTGCATGGCATGTTATCATCCCTAACTGAATGTAGTATTATTCTTTAATATATATATATATATATATATATATATGTTCTTTTTCCACTTCTATTTTACCCTTTATTCAGTTGTAAGAGATTACATTAAAACATTTTGAACACAATTGCTAAAACTAAAAGAAAGAGGTGGCAAAAATGGAAAGAAACAATGGGGCACCAGCCATTCAGATTTATATTGATTAAATAATTAAAAAAAAAAAAAGACAAGAGATATGAAAAGTTCCTCGGTTGAAACAATATGGGAGGCAATGGCATTCTTGATTTTTGGTTCATGTTTCACTTTACATATCCCATTTATGAGTCTATAAATTTTCCATTCTTAATCTATAATATTTTCATGTCACACACACTCTCTCTCTTTTCTCTTTCTCTTGTATATATATCTCTGAAGAAGGATCTGTGTTTCTTCTCTTTCCCTCTCTTGGGACCCAACAAATTGACATGTGAGAAGGAACGGACAAAAGAGAGGAGGCCACCATATCTACATCTTCTCTCATTACTTCTTTCACCCCTTACATCTCCATGTTCTACAACAAAACTCCTTTTTCCTCAAGTTCTTGCATTTAATGCTCATTTATTTCCTTCTTACTACAAATACTTCTCCTACCTCCCTACAATTTCCACACCCCACGACCAAGTTTTTCATAATACATCCATGTCAACTGCATCATATCTTCTCCTCTTCTATCTGTGCATTTCATTGCATGCATGTTATGCTCGTCATCTTAACCCTCTCAATATCAGGCTCCAAGAGAAATCACACTTCTCCATCAAGGTCTGTCAACTCATTTACTATTATTGTTATAATTTGTTTATTACTGAATACTGACAGAAAAATTATATGGTACTTTCAGAATTTTGGTACTGATATTGTGAAACCACTTCACCCTCTCTGCTTAACCTTTAGTACGTCCAAACTTCTTCAATTATTGGCCTTAAGAACAACTATACCAAAACAGCAAGCTCTTAGATTTTTCATATTATTTCCTCTAATCATAGTGCTGGCTGAATGCAGAGAAATTATATGCAATAATGCTCCTTGTCTGTTTTAGTGTCTCATTGTTTGGCTTTTTGCTTTATGCAGCTTAATGAAGGTCCCAACAAGACGGAGACTCGGTTGGTCGGTGATTCTGAGAAGCCAAGAAACCGAAGAAGCACAAACCATAGGGTGCAGCAAGCAGATAAAAATGGCTCAGGTGCTTTAAAAAAGTCTCTTGTTTCAGTTTCTTGGCGTGTGCCTCACAACAACAAGAAACCTCGTCAGAAACACCCTGGTTTTGACTTGGACTATTCTCCACCCAAGACACACCCTCCTCATCATAACTGAGCAACAACAAATGGAAGAATGTGAAGCCCACCAACGTTGAAGAGAAAAACCAGCAGCATGGAAGACAGGGCCACATTATAGTTCAAATCTATAGCATATATGTATGACTGCAGAAACTTAATACTGTTATGTGCTATGACTTTAAGGTACACTGAGTGTTCCCTTTTTCTTTCTTTCTAATTTTATAAATATGAAATGTACATCAGACATGTTTCTTGCTACATGCATATATATATATATATATATATATATATAACTTCATATTTCATATATTATTATAAGAAGAATTACTCATGACTATAATTTATATATCCTTCTAGGTGTGTTCATTGACTACTAACACCATTGTCCTATCTATATCTCCTCTTACAATTTTATTGAAGATTTATTCTCTCTTTCTCTATTTGTCACTGACATATACTGATAAAGTATGCATGGCATGGTTTTATAAAAGGATAATATATTTTAACAATTTTTTTTAATAACTTTTTGACAATAGTTATTTTATTAGTTTGTTTGAATTTATTCTAAAAAAATATTTAAAACGGATGAATTACAAATTGTTACATATGCGTTGTGAAAAGGGTCCGCCATCATGAATGTAACGTATAAGTTTCTTGATTATATTACGATTACAGTTGTGGTCGCATTAGTTACAATTTCTTTTGCAATTCAACCTCAATTTATAGTAGGATAAGGGGATATTGTCTTTGTTTTTTCTTACAGTTACTAATGACTTTTGATGCAGTAATATGGTAATGATACTGATATTTAAGTGGTTAATACAATATCAGATTTTTTTTTTTCTTTTTTCAAGGAATATATATATATATACTTGAACTTGAAAAGTCAACAAGTGCATTGATTTCTTCATGGTCCTAGAAGTTGGATGAAGAGGTTCTCATAAAATGCTGTTTTACTTCACATCAACCTTTTCATAGACTCTAGAGTGCAAAGGTGTTTCTATTTTTATATATTTTCTTTTCTAATAACAATTATGTTTTAATTACCCTCAGTTCTTTTATGATTAATTACACACACATGTGTTCATATTTGTGTTTATGTATTTAGAAATAATTCATTTACTAAAAGATTTTATATTCGATACACAAAACTAGTAGCATAAAAAAATCCCTAAAACTAAAGAAAACTTAATTGCCTTGATATCATCCTTAATTAATATACAAGTGTTGGACAAGTTCCTTAAATCTTCATATCTTGTATATATTTATTCATTTTTTCGTTTTTTTTTTTTCCATACAATTGATGCATTGAAAGTTACATTGTGGTACGTACTTATATCATTATCATGTGATGTGGAGCTATTTTTTATTCATCTTATAAAATGAAACAAGTAACTGCAAGTTGATTCTAAGAAGTTGGTAGTTGGTCTTCTTAAATGAGGGAAAACGAAAGCAATAGCAACTGGTCCAACAAATCTTCTTTCCCACATGGTTTTTATATTTTTTCCCACTTCTTTTTCTCTTTGTCCCTTTGCCTTATAAACATATTTACAAATATATTCTATGAACAGTAAATAACAAAAAAAATTATTACAAACAAAAGTATTCTATAATTTAGCATTGATATTTTTAAAAGTTTATTACTTAAAAAGGCTATATAACTCTACAATCATTAAATTAAATATATATGTAACTGTACCATAGTACGTAAGAATGTATTGCGATTGGAACCTAACAAGCAAAAACAGCAATGACTAATTTATGTAACTGAAATGTTTAATTTTTCATGAATCATGACATGACACTTTCATGTTATAAACTAACTAAAAATTATTTTAAATATGGATTATCAAATTAAAAGGTTTTAATTAATTAAAATTTATATTAGAGTAATAATATTTTAATATATTTAACTAAAAATTCAATTTTTAATATATTCTTTGGACAAACGGACATGTGGGTCAAAATTTATGAGATTTACAAATATAGTTAATTAGACGAAACTTTGACGTAAAAGAATGTATTTTCATACGTACGTATAACTCAATATTTACAGGCCAATGAAAACACAAATTAAAGGAACGAAATTGTCTTCATTGAAGTCCTTTTGAATAAATGAAAAAAATAATACACTTTTTAGTTCTAAAAAAAAATCCTAAAATAAAATTTGTTTCCAAAAGTGAAGATGTGTATTCATATTTTTTGTTTGACTGAAAAATTAATAAACAAATAAAAGAGACAAGTAATTGAACCTAAATTAATAAAAATATCAGTGGGGTACACGAAAGAGGCATTCATGTCTTTATAACCTTGCATATCCACGAACTTTTCAATGGTTCAACACTTTACTTTGACTTGTCTATTTAATATTTAAAATAGTGTATAATATAAGTTTCAGAAAGAAAATTAACTCTTTTATTTATTTAAAGATTATCCTCTTCTTCATTTAAAAAATAAATTATCCTCCTTGCGGATTTACAATTTACTCCTTTTAGAAATTAATCTGTTGAAATTGATTCTATTTTAATATTAAATATTTGTTAAGAATAATTTTCTCTCTCTACATCATATAATGTAATCAATCTCTATTGGAAACTTTGAGTAAAAATATAAAACAAAAGAAAAATGTTAGAGTAAAGTTCCAAACTTAGTAAACAAGGACTAAGGGTTTCTAAAACTTTTTTCATCTTATAAAGTTTTCAAATTCTGAAACGTTTTATTTTTCAAAATGTATATATCCTTCACTGATATCAATATTTGTTCTAGTTAATAAGCAAGGATATTATACATAATAGAAATTTTTCTCTTTTCATTAAAGACATGTAATTAATATTAACGTGTGGTTGACTTAAGTAAAATTGGATATTACATTTCTTTAAGAAAAGTTTGTATATGTCATGAATTAAAAAGCATGATTATAAAAATATTTTGATAGAGATTAGTGATTTGTGAAATCGAAACATATACTAGGTAAAAAGCAAGAAAAATATCACACTAACTTATGCATGAAAACAAGGTTGTAACAAATAGAAAAGTGTTTTGATTTTACAAGGAACTTCTTTGTTTATTGGTTTAGTGCAAAGTAACCAAAGCCAGGGTGTTCTGCACCAAACAAGGAACACGAGATGCAACAGTTCCAAGTATGTCTCCTATGGAAGCTAATATTCAACTTTGATGGAATATATAATCTCAATAAAGACAAATTTTGGGATTGAGAAAAGGGAAACTAAATCGATTTCTTAGAAGTGGCACAAGCAACAACACATTCTGTTCTAGGATTTTCAGGAAGGCAACAACAACAAGAAGGCACATTAATTCCCAACAATGTTATGGAAAATTGCAGAACTTGCTCTCTAAACTATGCTGTTAATATGCCACCAGACAACCCTTTGAAGTGTTTTTGTCTCAACCTCATGGCTACTACTAGCTCACTTCCATTCATACATGTTTGATGAATCCCTAGGAGAAATCACGTGTCATATACATCAATATTCTCTCTCATGTGCGCTCCATTTTTCTGCCTCTGAATATGCACACAACATACAACAACCCCTTTATGTGCATGTCTCTTCTTTCTTAGATTCGATATTCAATACCTCATATTATGTCTCTTCTTATAGGATGCTTTAAAAAAATACGGAGAATACAAATGTTTAGTTTAAGTCTCATACTCATATTCCCATAATAAGAAAAACACTTTTTAAAAGAAGAAAACTTATAATCTTAAAACTTTAGAATGAGGGTGGTGTCAAATCTTTTTGTGTAGATTTTACTTCGGCTTTACTTGTATCTCTATGATAAATTTCGCCTCAAAACATAAATAAAAAGAAAATATCAAAAGGTTAACTCTTGTAATAGATTTAAATATATTATCAGAAGACTTGTCTTTAACAATACATATCAAAAGATACTAGCCAACTTCAACAACACATTGGACAAATTTGGATAGATGTTGTTTTGGTAACCATAAAGTCTTGCCATATGCATGAGGTCAACAGAAAACTTGAATATACTTCAACCATTCTGCTAAGTGGTCATATAGGGAATAAAATTAATACAAAGTAGTAAACAGCCAGCTAACAAGGACAAGAGAAAGGGTGTGAAACACAATTTTATTGATTGTGAAAAGATACACAAAACTTATGTGGAAGGTGGTACATAAGGTTATATCCAATAAGAATGTTTAGCACATGGTGAGAGTTCCGTGATTACAAGAAAAATCATTATTATTATCAAACAAAATTTGAGATTTCTTATCGGAATATTAGTGTGGATCTTATGACAGGTGGTAGGATATGAGTGGATTGAAGAACCTGACGTATATTTTTTGAGAGCGGAAAATAGAGGAGGAGATTTACCTGTAAAGATTTATCGATGTTTAAGTTAGTAAGAAAGTTAAGATTTTTTGAGTTAGAGAGAATTAGTATGATTGAGTGAGTATGTATTTCCTGAAAAATACTAGATGTATTTATACTATTTTTGGGCCTTAGAGTCCATGTGATAAATGGTAATATGATATCAAGTATCAATAAAATAAAAACTTACCTCAACTATGAGATAATGATAGTAATAATGTGACACCCTTCCATAAATAATAATAATATGATAACAATATTGTGGTATAATCCAATAAACAAAATTTGCCATAATTACCATTAATATGCGAGTGTTTGTGCCAATAGATGTTTTAGAATATTTTCTAACTGTTCCAAGACAATAAAGCTTAGTGGGCCCTGCGGAGCCCCATCAAAATTTTGGCGCCGCTGCCGGGAACCAACGGTTCAGTTTTAGGTCTTTTGTTGTGTTAGCATGTGTTGTGTTTTGTCTCTGTTACCAATAAGGAGTATTGGTAAAACCTGAAGATGTGTTTTGATGATGCTGTAACTTGTAGATTTTGGATGTACTAAGAAAATATTTAAAAAGCAACTTGTAGATTTTGAATGTAGTAGGAAAATATTAAACCTTGTAATTTTTACTGGAATAATCGATTATGGACAAGCTATAATCGATTATCACNTGCNTTTTNTACTAGAATAATCGATTATCATGAAGCAATAATCGATTATCACAAGTCATACTTGAATAATCGATTATCACTTCATATAATCGATTATCACTTTTTGAAAACCCTGTAACGGACTTGAATAATCGATTATCACTTACAATAATCGATTATTAGTGATAATCGATTATTCATGGCAGTTGGGACCTGACCTTTGGCATTCAGTTCAATTGGCTATATATTTGGCTTCTGTAAAACTCAGAGGCGACGTTTTTGAACTAAGAAAGCAAAGTAGAACACTATGTGTCAAAGAGAAGTTCTCAGAAAGCTTTTGTTCATTGTTCCCTTGCTTGGTCTTGTGAAAGGAGAGGCTCGCGTATCGTGTGTCGATAGTCGGAGCAGACTCTCTTCAGGTTAGCAAGGTGCTCTGCCTGATCTTGTGAAAGGAAAAGCTCGCGAATCGTTGGTCGATTGCCGGAGCGGTTCTCTTCAAGTTGGTAGAGTGGTTCTCTTCGTTTTATATTTTTTTCATTTGATTGTTATCTGAAAAATTGTTTTTAGTGGAACTGTTAATCACTCTTTGTAGTGATTAACGACTGGACGTAGATTCTGTTGAATCGAACCAATATAAAAATACTCGTGTGATTTTTCTATTCCCTACACTCTTTTTACTTTACGCATATCAACTGTTTGATTAATTTTCTGAAAGAAAATTATTTTTGCTAAAAAGGACCAATTTCGTTTTAACTGTGACCGAACACGCGTTACGCTTACTATAAGTTTTATTCCGCTGCGTTACACTCTTTGAAAAATACCCCCTCCGATATCAACAGTCTCGTGTGGTGAATGTGATGCTCTATTTTGTGTGTTCGTCATTGTGTGTTGCATTTAGGTAGCTTTAGTTGTATATTTTCATTGCATTCTTCTTTTCCCTTCTTTCCCATGTCTACCTATTTTGGTTATGTGGATACTGTTTCTTCTGCCTATGCCTATGATTATGATTCTCCTGTTGATTTCTATGTTGAGAACAGTAAGGTTCCTCCTCCATCTCATGAGAGTGCTCCTAGGGAGCCGTTTCCACTTGATGAGGAGGACATTCGTTGTGTTTTCAACACTAGACTGATACATTTGCTGCCTAGGTTTCATGGTTTTGCAGGTGAATGCCCATGTAGACATTTAGAGGAGTTCTACACATTATGCTCTTTAATGAAACCTCTAGATGTCCCAGATGAAGACATGTTCTTAAGGGAATTTGGGCACTCATTACACGCAGCAGCAAAGGATTGGTGTTATTGTCTTCCTCTAGGATCCGTCACCAGTTGGGAAGATCTGAAGCATCAGTTTCTAGACAAATTCTCCCCTGTGCCTTATGGTTATAACGACGATCCTGGGTGGATTGATCCTAACTTGGGATGGTATGGTACTTCACAACATCAATATCAGGAACCATCATTCCAAACTCCTTGTATGCCTCCATCAGTCCAAGAACCACAACAATTGAACTTTCATGAGCCTCAAACTTATGTTCCAAACATCTACAATAACAGGCAGCCACAACAGAAAAATCAGAGGCAACAACAACAGCAAGAGGCACCTGCCAAATCTTCTACTTCTTTTGAGCCTACATTGAATGAGTTGTGGGGGCAGATGAGGTCCAACACGCGTCCAAGAGGCTTGGAGAAGCAGACTTCAAATTGGAGTGTGTCCCGCTTTTTTTCTTTTGGAGAGAAATGGGCATTGGGGCCCGTAGGAAATAAAAAAAAGGGAAGTCCAGCCTTTTCACATGTCTACGGTGTTACCAATAAGGGAGTATTGGTAAAACCTGAAGACAAGTTTTGATGATGCTGCAAATTGTAATTCTTGATTGTAATAGGAGAATACTTAGAAAGCAACTTGTAGTTTTTGAATGTAGTAGGAAAATGATAAACATTGTAA
>NW_014544133.1:0-469 GCF_000741045.1 Vigna radiata var. radiata | reverse complement strand
ATGCATCTAGTCATAGCATAACATGTTTAGTTGCTAAAGAGGAAAATCCTTGGCTATGGCATAAACGAGCTACACATATTCATATGCAACATTTAAATAGATTAACTTCAAAAGATCTTGTAATTGGTTTGCCTAAATTAAAATTTGAAAAGGACAAATTATGCACTGCATGTCAAAAAGGTAAACAAACTAAATCTTCATTTTCTTCTAAAAGCATGATTTCAACATCAAAACCCTTAGAACTTTTACATATGGATTTGTTTGGACCATCTAGAATTAAAAGTTTTGGTGGAAATTACTATGCTCTCGTAATTGTTGATGACTTTTCTAGATTTACTTGGACTTTCTTTTTAACATTGAAAAGTGAAGCTTTCAAAGCATTTAAAATCTTTGCTAAACGTATTCAAAATGAGAAAGATTTGAAAATCAAAACTTTAAGAAGTGATCATGGTGGTGAATTTGAAAATGA
>NW_014544131.1:0-1003 GCF_000741045.1 Vigna radiata var. radiata | reverse complement strand
GCTTTGAAAGTTTTAGGCGAGGGGTGCGCGGCATGAGGGGAGCCGGCCGGAGCAGGGCCGCACAGTGGGTCGGGGGAGAAAGTTTTTGGACAAGCGGATCGTCGCACAGTGGGTCAGAGGGAAGAAGTTTTTGGACAAAATTTTCGTCGCACAGTGGGTCAGGGGGAGGAAGTTTTTGGACAAAATTTTCGTCGCACTGCGGGTCAAGCTTTTCGTCGCTCAGTGGTTCAGGGGAAGGAAGATTTTGGACAAACTGCCCGTCGCACAGTGGGTCAGGTGAAGAAAGTTTTCGGACGAACTGTTCGTCGCACAGCGGCCCAAGGAAAGGAAATATCTGGAAAAACTATCCATTACACAATGACTTACAGACGTACGATTTTATGACTACAAAAGTCCCACTTCGGGAAATACACTTCCTTCCCGCGGTGGATGCGCGGGACACTTAAAAAGAGGAAAAACTAGATGTGCAGACGACCCTGAAAAGACGCGCGCGAAGCGAAGCGGAGCGCCGGTTTTTTTTTCTTCTTTTTTTTTTCTTTCTTTTAATTATGATAAATGTTACCCTCTATCTTAGCTCCAACTCTATAGAGAATACTATTTCATCCGATTGTTGTAGGCCTTATCGGCCACACTATTTCCCTCGAAAGCCGTAACATGCAACGATTCCATCACTCGATAGCTCAAAATTCTTTAAAAAAAAGGCAATAGTGTATTACTCCCGCATGACTCCTGATCGATATATCGAGTCGACTGTGGCCAAGCATCTAAAGAGCGGTTGCGGCCAGAAATCGATAGAGTCCGTCAGAAATCACCGAATTCCACGAAAATAGAGCAAACATTAGCCGATATAGCATTTTAGGCCGCGGCCGCCATCTCGGATTTGGAAATATTGAAAATCCGACCAAAAATTCGAGTTACCAAATGAGAACTACAACCGGATACCGAGTCTCACGAAAATCGCGGAAACAGGTTTCGATTTAGCATTTTCGGCCAGGGCCGCCAT
>NW_014544130.1:0-1121 GCF_000741045.1 Vigna radiata var. radiata | reverse complement strand
AGTACACACTTGTCTACAAAATCAAGTCCGTATTTTCTGCTCACAGGCCAGGAATTTAGGCTACCACTGGACGCAAAATTAAGACCAAACTGCGAGGACATGGAGCTAGTACAGCGATTAAGAAAACTAGAGGAAATTCGTGAAGAAACCATCAAGAATTTACCAGAAGTTCAAGAAAAACAACGAAAGTATAGCAACAAATCCAGAATTCAACCTCCTTTCAAGGTTGGTGACTATGTTCTGATGCACCTCCCAAACCCAAATCCNAACGTTTGCAACAAACTCAGAATAAAATACAGCGGACCGTTTAGAATAGTCGAACAGATCTCCCTAAGCAGGTACAAGATAGATACGGAAAAACGAGGGAAAGATAAATTTGCCATAGTGCAGGCCGACCGGCTCAAAAAATACACGCCAAGATAGAAACATAACAAACAACATGCAGCGTCAGCAGCATGCACTTTCAGGGGAGGTTCAAAATAAAAATGGACAATGCGACACGCAGAAGCAAAAGGACAATGGAAATCTGGCATCGTTTAGGCCGGATGGCAAAAAAGTGTTACGCACCAAATATAAACAAAACAAATAATACACCGAGTCAGCAAGAACGGAACTTGGCAGACACACGCCAAGAAACCGGATTCATTCTATTCATTCATTTCTCTCACCTACATCGGAACCACGCGCCGACCACGCGAACAGAAATCATATTCAGGAAAAATGATCACCCTGTACATCCTTGCCTGCCTCACCTTCTGCATCAAGGGCATTGAGATTAAGAATCTCACACAAGGAGTACTCTTCGATAATATCGCAAACATTACAGCGACAAATGCAAAATGGACGGTAACACTACGATTTGATCTGCAGAAGATACAGAACAGCCACGAAAAATTGGCAAAAGAAGTGGAAAAAATTCAAGCAAATATCGTTGCGGTCGAAAACGCTACCAATTGTACAGATTACGCCGAAATTAGATCAAACATTCAAGAAGAAATGGAAGTATTAAAGGAAAACCTTGCATCCTTCATTAACATCATACCAGCAGAACCATCAAGGATGAAAAGAGCATTGGAGTTTATGGGTGACGCCATAAAATTTTTCTTTGGAAACCTAAATGC
>NW_014544129.1:0-1061 GCF_000741045.1 Vigna radiata var. radiata | reverse complement strand
TATATATATATATATATATATATATATATATATATATTTCTAGCGTATAAATTCAAGAGTATGAAATGATAAAAAGTTTATATTTTGAGTTTTTAATTCTCAATTATGTTATTTCCTTCTTTTATAAATTATTGGTTTGATATAATTGTGCTATTAATTTAAAAAAAAAAAAAAGCTCACACAAGTCATTTGTAATAAAGAAAAATCATTTTTTTTTCTGTATGAAGTGTGTGTAGAAAGAGAAGAAAATATTATGAGAGTTTTGTTTAGAAAGGACGAAGAGGTAAAAGGTTAGTTGCACTTTATATTACTTTATATTAGATTAAAATTATATATAAATTCTTAATTTTAATATTTTTAAAAAATCATTTGAAATATATATTGACGAATAATTTGTCTCACCAATATGTAGCATCTATGGACATACACTGGGATGTGAAGAATGTCTCCAAGTATTCTCTTTATAAAATTAATAAGATGAGTAAATGTTTTTGTAATGTATCACAAAATTACTATTATATATAAGATAAGAATGTAATTAAACTCAATTTTATTTTCTTTATCGATAGTTACTTTTTGTTAGCAAAAAAAGTTAATTAACAATATCTCCCGGTTTAATCTCAATCCTAGGTCTTTATTTTTGTCTAAAATCTTAAATAGGTTTCTTTTCTTTTTCGCGTATCAATTGGATCTCTATTAGTGTAAATTTGATTCAATTAGAGGTCTACCGTTAAATTAACGACAGTTAAATATTTGCTTACGTGATCTGCACAGTTCAATTAGTAATGACACGTGTCATTTATATTGAATTTAATAACTGATAACAAATTCAGATCTGAGCAAGAATAGAAGGATAAAAATTATAAGTGCTGTGAGTTTTAAAATTGGAGGAAAATTTTGTAGGAAATCACACCAAAAAATTATAAGTGTTGTGACCTTTTCAACATTTCAGACATTTGTATGTCCAAAACTGTGATGCTTTCTGCAATTTGGAGACACTGATTCTTTGTGATCTGCGTAATATGTATGGTCCATTTGCAAAACAGACACTAGTTCTCAAA
>NW_014544128.1:0-1011 GCF_000741045.1 Vigna radiata var. radiata | reverse complement strand
CAATCATGTCGGATGAAAAGTTTTATAGTGTGAATTGGGCTTTTAAAGGGTGTAAATCTTGTTTTTTAAGGCTCCCCAGTGCATTCGACTGTAAAACAAACATTGTTTAGCTAAGGCTTTACACAAGTTGAATATTATTAACAGCATATTCGATCCATCATTACTTCCTCAGCAGTGCAAACCATACATCGGCTATCGCCTAACGAAGTCATCATATTTAAAGCAACATTTTCTGTCATACTACGTACACTGGACAAACAACTTGGGTCGGGACCACGTAAAATTGTGTACGGTGTGTCATGTTTTAGGGAGTAATTTTTGTGACTAAAATACGACTCTAGTGATAAGAAAAATTTGGATTTCATCTTATTTTCTATGCTAGAATCTAATTCAGCTCCGCTCTGGCAATAGAACTCTGCTCAAAATTTAACCACTCACACTCCTCAACCCCGATTCTTTTTATTATACTTTACCTATTTTTAAGTACCAACCTTGCGCTCAGCATGAACTTCTTCCAAATACTTCTCAGGAACTAGTTTTTGTGACTTAAATACAGCTCAGTAAAAGGGAAAATTTGGCCCTTATCCTTAATTGCTCGTCGAAATTCATTCCTTATCTGACCAGGACTCATGTCTCCGTTCAGAATTTGAAGAAGTCAATCTATGCGCAACAGTCAAAATTGTGCGATACTCAGAACCAAGCGTACATGGAAGTCATCAAGCGCTGATAATATGCCTAAGTTCATTTTTGCCCCTCCTTTTTATTATTCAAAAGATTAATTGAATCTTTCAATGTTACTGGAGTATATGTCTCATTAGGAACAGCGAAAGCGTACATACCTACTTGAGACATGAGCATCATTACCATCCGCAAATTCTTAGGTGCTCTAGGTACACCATTTTTGTACCTCCGTTTTATCATTCAAATGTTAAAAGATGTAATTCTTATGCCTTCTGTTTAGCAACGTAAGTGATAATAAATGCAACCTAAGCATGGCAATTAAACGTTAAT
>NW_014544127.1:0-1438 GCF_000741045.1 Vigna radiata var. radiata | reverse complement strand
AAAAACTATTTTACTCCATTATTCAAAAAATAATCTTAAGCATTAATAGGACTAAACATAAATTAATTAAATTTATACAAACAAAATATAATTAGTGATAAGTGTTTTTTACACTTAAAAACCAACTCAAAGTTGCAATTGTTCATGTATTTTCTCATTGAAAAGTATAATTAGAATTAGGAAAGTTGTACAGGAGTTCATACATTAAAGATGGAGTGTTGTCAGATGTTTCTCGCTAAGCCAAAAATTTAATTCGCTCAGCAAATATTTTTTTTATTCGCTCAGCGCACCGGAACAATTCGCTGAGCGAATAAACTTCTGAGGAAGAGCTGCAGTTGAATATTCGCTTTTGGGGGCTGCATGTCATTCTTGTCTCATTTACTTTTATACCCGATATTTTCCAAATTGTTTTTGCAGAAACTAGTAACCCATTAATGACATCAAATTTTAGTGGTCACATTTGTACTGATAAAGAGCCTTCTGTTTTTTTGTTTAGTCATCAAAAGTAGTTTGCTAATGCATTCATTATTTAGAAGTATTTTACATAATGTTACAAACTTGATCCACTTACGTACAAGTTGATGTGGGAAAGAAGCCTGTGACAGGCCTTCGACTGTATTTGGAAGGAAAGAGAAGTAACTACTTGGCAATCCATTTACAGCACCTCTCCTCTTTGCCCAAAACCTTCCAACTCTAGCATGAGTCTAATGGGAATGCATCCAATGACTCTTCAGAACGTAAGTACTATGAGAAAGTTCAATGGAAGAGTTTCTCTTATGTTTGCACAGCTTCTGTTCAATCAGATGATGAACATGCTGTTGTGACTGGTGCTCACTTCGAAGTCGGAGATATTGTTTTTAAGAAAGTTTTATTTCTAAGACTTCATTTCTCTAAAGTTGTCCATGAAGATATTCTTCTAAGTTTTTCTCTTTCTTATTAAAGTTATCTTGTATCTTTTTTTTTTTAGATTTTAAAATTTGTACAGATTTTGAAATGTGTACAAATTTTAGAATGTTTTTCATAAATTTTTTAAAATTCAATTCTAGATTTAAAATTTAATAATAATTTAATTTAATTTAAAATTTTAAGATTATTTAACATAAATTTATATTTTAATGATTATTAAAATATAATTTTTAGTATTATAATATTATATTAAAAAAATAAAAACAAATGTAATTAAAATAAAAGTAGCAAGAGAAAATATTAAAAAAATTGTTTAAAAATACTATAAATAATATTAGAATTTAAAATTAAATTTTAAATAAAAAACAAAATTTTAAAAAATTTATTTACAGAAATCCGTTAACATATTTTAACATTTTGATATTTGAGAAACAAACTTTTACACGTTCTTTTATTTAAAATTTAATAATTATTAAATTTAATTTAATATTTTAATATAATTTATTATATTTAAATATATTAAATCAAATTT
>NW_014544126.1:0-1054 GCF_000741045.1 Vigna radiata var. radiata | reverse complement strand
ATTGTATTATAATTCTTTTTAATTCGGTCTAAGTCGGAAGCAATTTTATTAATAATCAAAATAGGAGCTTCAATTTCTCCTTTATCATTATTGGGATCTTCTTCTCTTGTTTTGATGTTTACTTCCGGTCTTACTCGTTGTCTGGTAATTTGTATCAATCCGAACTTACTTGGAGGCAAAATTTTGTGTTTTGCTTTATCGTCACTCATTTCTTCTTTTAAAGAATCATATAAGATGCGTCTATTTTCGGGATTAGACATATCAATAAAATCAATAACAATAATACCTCCCATATCTCTTAATCTCAATTGTCTTGCTATTTCGGCTGCAGCAATGATATTAACTTCGAGTGCAGTATCTTCTTGATTTTGAGCTTTATTGGAGCGATTACCACTATTTACATCAATGACATGTAGTGCTTCCGTATGTTCAATGATAAGATATGCTCCCTTACTCATTGATACTGTTTTTCCGAATGAAGTTTTGATTTGTCTTTCTATATTATATTTTTCAAAAATAGGTAAATTGTTTGATTGATAATATTTAACAATAGACACTTTTGAGGGTGCTATTTTTTGTAAATATTCTTTTGTTTGATGAAATATTTCTTCATCATCTGTATGAATACCGCTAAAAGTATCATTAAAAACATCTCTAAGTATAGAAGAAGCTTTATTGAGTTCTCCCAAGACTTTTGATGGATAATGTGCTGTTGGTATTCTTTTACACATGGCTGACCATCGGTCAATCAAATTCTGTAAGTCTTTGTCTAATTCAGCTACTTTTTTGTCTTCTGCTACTGTGCGAACAATAATACCAAATCCTTTTGGTTTTATAGATTGTACTAATCGTTTTAGGCGTTCTTTTTCTTCTCTGGATTCTATTTTTTGAGAAATAGATATTCGATCTGAAAAGGGGACAAGAACAATAAATCTTCCGGCAAGTGATAATTCAGAACTTATTCTTGGTCCTTTTGTAGAAATAGGTTCTTTTACAACTTGTACCAAAATAGATTGATTGGCAGTTAGTATGTTTGTAATAACTCCATTTTTAT
>NW_014544125.1:0-1441 GCF_000741045.1 Vigna radiata var. radiata | reverse complement strand
AAGCCTAAGGATCAAAGGTCACTAGAGCTATGGCCCCCTTCAAAGCATCTCCACAACAGTCGAGTAATCAACTAGATGAGGAGACACAAGTGAAGAGAACAGACTCTAGCTGGAGTTCTCACGATAGCCAAACAGGAAGAATATCCCAAGTGGCACCGCTACACAACCCCTCTATTTCTAAGCTACACTCAGACCCGGGTATAGGGCCTCACTCAATAAATGCATAATATGTGAGTGTGTGAAGGGAGAATGTAATGCACCCAAACCCTCACCTGCAAAACAACTAGAAGATTCCCAGGCAGATGTAAACATGTTTTCTACCCTAGGGTTCAATATCCAACAATTCACATGCAGTTATTCCAAATATCAAGCATAGATAAAGAAAAGGGAAAGAGAAACACAAAGCAAAACCACATTGAATTCGCGCATCTAATTAAATGGCCTGACTCTCTAGTAGTCCCCAGTGGAGTCGCCATCTGTCGCAACCGGAATCGCGACGGGACGACGATCCAAAAAAGAAAAAGAGTTTGAAAAAAGTTTTGGAGTCGCCACCATAGTTTATTCTGGAAAACTACGGAAAAACCATAAAATGATAAAGCACGGTCCACGAAATCCAAAGATTGGGTTCGGGAGTCGGTTACGTGTAGGGAAGGTATTAGCACCCTACAACGCCTGCCCGAAGGCAGTACCTTTAGTCAAATGCGCGAATTTAATGTGGTTTGCAAAATGCTTAATTTCCCCTAAAAAATAAAACTATAAAGAAAACAAAATATTTTTTTTGTGTTTTTTGTGCCCGACAAGGATTGACCTTGCTCCTACGTATTCTCAGTTGGACTGGGAAATCAGGGTTACGTAGTTCTTGGAAACCATTTGGAAAATTTGTTTGGAGAATTGTTTGGAAAGTTTGTTTGGAAAATTTGGATTTTTGGGAAAGTAAGTCTGGCAAGGACTGGCCTTGTTCCTACATATCTCCAGTTTTGGTGGAGAATCAAGGATCACGTAGTTCTGGCTGAAAAGTTGATTGTTTGTTTGAGAAAAGATGTTTCGGTATTTTTGTAATTTTTATGTAAGAAAGAGAAAAGGTCTTCTAACACAAGGACGATGNGTGCGATCACACATGCGCTAGAGTCCTTAAAATATATTTTTAATTTTTATTTGTAGAAAAGAAAGGGTTTTCTAGCGCAAGGACGATGCGTGCGATCACACATGTACTAGCCCCTTAAAATATATTTTTGATTTTTATGAAAGGAGAAAAGGTCTTAGCACGAGGACAATGCGTGCGATCACANACGTGCTTAAACCTTTCAAAACAATTTTTGATAATTTTAAAAAGGAGAAAAAGGTCCTAGCACGAGGACGATGCGTGCGATCACACACGTGCTTAAACCTTTAAAAACATTTTTTGATTATTTAAAAAGGAGAAAAAGGTCTTAGCACGAGG
>NW_014544124.1:0-1274 GCF_000741045.1 Vigna radiata var. radiata | reverse complement strand
ACATGAAGAACCCAAACAAGAAATAGTTGTATTAGGAAGAAAGGACTATGAAACCGAAAAAAAAAAAAAAAAAAAAAAAAAAAAAAAAAAAAAAATATATATATATATATATATATATATATATATATATATATATATATATATATATATATATATATAATAAATTATTGTATAAATGTATCAATGGGTTATATAGTATATACATGACCCCAACTTCTTTCAATATAAGTTTGTACAATGGTTGTCATCCTTTATATGATATAGTAGTAACACTCAAGCTTTACTTTGTTTATTGCACTATACGCATAGTAAAAATGGTTAGATCTATTATATAATAATACAAAAGTAAATAAATGAGACATTTTAAATACTTTGAGGTACATCGGTATGAGCTTTTGAGATGTAGTATTTGGTCTACACTCAATATTTTATATTTATTGTAAGCATTAAAATAAGAACATTTGATGTTAGAAAACATGATATTACAACATTTTGTAATATTTTACATTAGTTTTCAGGTGTCACAAAATAAAAGTGGTGACACAAAAATTCACACGATCAAATATGCACCCTAAGATCAACATAAAATGTAATAAACCAAAATTGAGTAAAATATATGAAATGTAGATTATAAATCATGTATTCATCAATTAATAAAACATGATTACTCTTCTTACACTATTCAACCAAACAATTCAAAATAAATACAATTATTGTTGAGACAACTTCCATTACTTTTCATACAAACACTAGTGCAAAAATCACTTTTCATAATGAATTTTTATATTGGTTATAATCCACCACTATAATAAGTGACATGGTGATAGAATTGTAAATAAGATAACATTTTATGTATTGGTTCCAGTTATAATTGATATAGAAAGTGGGTGTGGTGGCAATTTTGTAATATAGAAGAAATTTTCTATATTGGTTCTACTTATAAGTGGTATAAAAAGTGTGTGTGGTGGTAGTTTTGTAATAAAGAAGAAAAGTTTTTATATTGGTTGTAGTTATAACCGATATAGAAAGTAGTTTGTTATATATATATATATATATATATATATATATATATATATATATATATATATATATATATATATATATATTTTAATTTTAAAAACAGATAGTGCAAACGAAAACTTTGACATTAGTTATTTTGGGAATTCTACTTTGGTTCTTTAACCAAAGCACATTTAGGCGAGGTAAAAAAGGTAAGATTTTAGGTTTTGAACCGAAGTCTATTCATATATATATATATATATATATATATATAT
>NW_014544123.1:0-1002 GCF_000741045.1 Vigna radiata var. radiata | reverse complement strand
ATCTTCCGATTAAGTCTTGAAAACCCTCTGAGTCATCAAGAGACGAAGATTCGGGAATACACCGCACAGCTGTTATTACAGAAGTCAGTATTAAAATAAAAGAAATTATTTTTAGTATCATACTTTAAATTTTATAATTAATAAAAATAAATCGAAATTAATTTCTTATTTTATTAAACAAATACTAATAAAATAAGAAATAAACTTTAAAATAAAACGGTCTTTTGTTTTCAAGTTTTTATTATAAAATCCAAAATTCAGGTAAATGCGCCATAATCTGTACACCTTTTTAACCATTTTAGCCAATTTCTCGATCATAAGTTTTGAAATATGTCTGTATAATTCGTATAGAACCCGGTCTTTATTATTTTTGTTGTTTGGGTGTTGGTAACAGGTAAACTCTTGATAGTATTCTCAATAATATTCCATTGTATAAGTTCACTTATAAATGGATTTTTTAATATGTTAAATTTTTATTATACGCGCAATTTGACCACTTTCGCATATCTTTGAGTTTCTACATAATCGTTTTTCGATATCGATACATGCTGTTTTTTCAATTTTATACAAAAATATATTTAAGAGCAAACTCTCTCAAAAAATTGTTTTTTAGGGGGTATATATTGTTTAAAGAAAATTGTTTTTAGTAAATTGGTGTACATTTCATTTTTGCGATAATACAATAACACATAAACTTCGAATGGTGGTTTTATTGGGCAATACATCGTTTTACACAAAACCTCGTTATATCCCAAAAAATAATGTCTTTTGGCAAAATATCTAGCATGGTTCTAACCCGGGATAAGATTCTATATTTGAGTATCTCCTTAGTAATCCGATTTGTGCTAATTTTCCACAAAAGGAAGCATGGATTATGCAAAAACTTAGAAGTGAAACAAAATATACTGTAAATGTTATAAAAATTTTAATTTTTGATACCTTATTATAAAATATTTCACTCCAAAAAATAAAGCAATTCGATTTTGACAAAACCAATGCAAT
>NW_014544122.1:0-1002 GCF_000741045.1 Vigna radiata var. radiata | reverse complement strand
ACTAGAGTTTTTAAATATTTATGAAAAATTGACATTGATATTTAAATATAAGTAGAATTCTTAATAGATGTGTTAGATTATTTTATTGGGTTGATGATTGGAAAAGTAAGAAAATCCATCTTTAAAATACTAATAGGTAAAAATTTATATTTTTAATATTTATTTAGAGAACAAAATTTATTGTTAGGTTTAGCATGAGAGTTTGAAATGATTTGAACTAAATTGACGTGTATTCGATTTTTAAGTATTAGAAATATATGTTATTTAAATCATCGTCAATGTGGCATGATATTAAGAATATATGATGTTGTTCTTGAAAATACTTTTTGTTCATTAGGTAAAGGTTATTGTATTAATCTTTGAAACAATTATTGGTATTCTTACATTTGCCTAACTATAGAATTCTTTATTTTAATAGGATAAGGTTATACTCTCTTGTTAGTTCGGGCTCGACAAGTACTTACTGAAAATTTTTTTCTTTTGTTGTCAATCTATATGATTTTTCTTCTTTAATGGTTAATGAGGACGAGGATATCCCTAATTGGATTTTGGATGATAGTTTTGTGCTTTCTCAAAAAGTTACAAATATTTTTTTACTCTTAGGGTATGGAATGTGTGGATTGAGAGAACTTAATTTAGTTGGATGAAGGGCCATCAACTAAAACTTTGGTTCTTTGGAAATTATTGTGTGGTCATTTACTTATTGATTTGAATGTCCAAAAAAAATAGTGATTTTATACTCTGTGTTATTTGTGTAATAATAATCTTGAAGTTTTCTCCCATTTTTTCTTTCATTATTCTATTGTTATACAGTTATGGGCATGGTTGAAAGAAGTTTTTCTTATTTTCAATTTTCTTCTTTGGACTTGATCATTCAATTTATGAAGTTTCATTGCATTCTTTTGCTTGAAGTGATTAAAGTGACTATAATTAGAGGATTACTCCCTACACCATCCCACATTGCTCCCTACACCACCATATTTTTAGAAAATTCGAAAACTA
>NW_014544121.1:0-1003 GCF_000741045.1 Vigna radiata var. radiata | reverse complement strand
AAATACCTTTTATAAAGTAATCTTGAAAACCTATATTTTTATAATTAAAAGTAAAACAAAATCATTTAATGTATCAAAGGTGTTCTGTTACATGTGACTTAAATCACGGGAACACGTCACCTCAGTAGTTTGATGGTTTGGATTACTCCTTAACAATTTAAGTACTTAGATTTGAAATTTGAAAATAAAAGAAAGTAAGTTAAAAAGAATATAATAAGTTATTTGAAAAAACCTTTTTATAATAATCTAAAAAATATAATGTTTTTAAACAACATTAAGCTATTCAATAAGTTATTTGACAATATATTTATACACTATATAAACAATCACAATACTCATCTTGATTGTCATTATGTCTAGAACATGCTAGAATGGTGAACTTAAGATTTCTCACTAGGTGCTCAAGATGGAATCAACCAAAGGGATCCACAACAACTACACACTAATTTTTCCAACTAAATTATGAAGAGTTTTGTTTCGATTGTAGGATCCGAGACTATCAACAATCCCTTCTTTCCTCCAATCCACTTGACGTTCCACTGTTTGGTGAAGATCTCTTCGTAACACTGAACGCCCAAGTCAGATCAGTTTCAAGGAGGTCAAAGTGAATATTATCAGAAAGTGTGTTTACCTTGCCATTAACACTATATTTATAGGCATTATTCTCAGTAATTAACATTAACTGCTCATAAATATCGTATCTTCCATTTCTCCTTATGTAATATTCGCCCATTAAGGCCATTTATGTTGTTTCTGATGCCATTAATTACCTTTTAATGCTCCCTCTAATGTTCTTTCGCTGTCATCATTTCAATCAGACTCTCTCGGCCCGACTGACCGGTCACCCTTCAATCTTCACTTCCCCCTTGAACCGTGTTACCGCCCAGCCGGGTATCCGCTATACTACAAGTTTGATATGTGGATAATTTTCTAGAGACGGGAATGGGTTTATGAAGTTTTCATTGCTAGGAAATTTGAAAGATGTAGAAACAAATTTAAATTT
>NW_014544120.1:0-985 GCF_000741045.1 Vigna radiata var. radiata | reverse complement strand
TCTTCGTTGAAGGTCAGAAATTAAGTTTTGCTCACGGAGTGAAACACACCATTCGTACCAAAGATGAGAACCCAGTTTACACCAAGTCGTATCGACACCCGCATGTGCACAAAGAAGAGATTAAAACCCAAATAAAGAAAATGTTAGAATCAGGCATTATTCGACCTAGCCACTCTCCATGGTCCTCTCCCGTCTGGGTGGTTCCCAGAGAGACTGACGCTAGTGGAAAGAAAAAATGGCGGATGGTAATCGACTACAGGAAAATTAACGAAAAGACCATCCCTGAAGAATTCCCGATACCTAACATCTCCGACCTGTTGGACAAACTTGGGAAATGTACTTACTTTACGACCCTTGACCTTGCAAATGGCTTCCACCAAATAGAAATTGACCCAGATAGCGTTCCTAAAACAGCATTCAGCACGGAAAATGGCCATTTCGAGTACCTTAGGATGCCTTTTGGACTTATGAATACCCCTGCAACGTTCCAACGCTTAATGGACTCTGTTTTAGCAGGCTTACAAGGTAAAATATGCTTAGTTCACCTTGACACCATTCTGATTTTTTCTTCTTCTCTTCAAGAACACATAAGACATTGTCGCCTAGTCCTCGAACGATTAAGACAGTTTAACCTGAAAATCCAGCTGTATTCATCAGAATTTTTTAGACACGAAACGGAGTATTTTGGCCACTTAATAACTGACGAAGGTGTGAAACCTTGTCCAACAAAGATCTCTGCCATTACAGACTTTCCGGTGCCTAAGACCCCAACAGAAATAAAATCCTTTTTGGGCCTTCTTGGTTACTACAGAAAATTTATTCCTGATTTCTCCCGTCTTACAAAATTTTTAACGGTGTGCTTGAAAAAAAATGCCACAATTCCTCACAACAACCCAAAATTCATTGAACGTTTTAATCAGTGCAAAGAATTGTTATGTAATGATCCAATTCTTCAAAATCCGGATTTTACTAAAGAATTTTTCCT
>NW_014544119.1:0-983 GCF_000741045.1 Vigna radiata var. radiata | reverse complement strand
GTGTGTTGTTACTTAGCCGCCAACTCCAATCCTGGATAATGAAACGAGGGGTGAAGTTAAAGTTTAATGTATCAATTTTGTAATGTGGAACCAACAATAGATATGTCAACGGCGGAGATAGAAAGCTGACGACTGAAGTTAAAGAGGAAGCTCGTAATCATTGCACTGTCAATGCCCGCTATGAACATCCGTTGCAAATTCGGTAAAATCAGCAGCCTGCAGGTGCTGCTTGTCATCATCCACGCGCCGCACAATGCGGCCCTCTGTAGACAAAAATCAAAAATTCACTTTTTGACATCTGAATTTTTTTTTCAGATTTGTCATCTTAAAGATATTCCTGACTCACCATGATGGTTCATTCTCAAATTTTTTGCCCAAAACAAGTTAAAATTTGTGTGGAGAGTTGGCAGGAAATGGGTCGAAAATCACTGGTCGATAAGAAATACACTGGAAAACCATGTGAAACCATGTGGGAACCATCAAATGAAGATTTCTCACTTGAAACGCAAAATGCTCTGGGTGGTTAACATTTTCTTATTCCTAAGATATCCAACTTCAATCCTAATAAAAAGATCTTGCGACTTTTTGTGACCATCAGAGATATTTGAAATTAAAAATGTGGTAATTTCATGTAAATCATGATTCCTACGCTGCACAGTGCATAGGGCTGATTTGAGGTTGTCAACTTCAAATGGACTTTTCTCAAAAAATACGCAAAATACTCTTAGATATTAACATATTCTTATTCCTAATGTATCCTACTTTGATGATACCGAAGGTTTTCCTACGTTGCAGTATCTTTCTTCGTAATTAAAAGTCAAGTGTTATATTTTCAATCTAAAATGCATCAATTTTGGAGGGCAGCAACATAGTATGGAATTTCCCATACAAAAATTCCCAAAGCCCACAGGACAGCATTCGAAGTGAACAAAAAACAAAACAAATCTTATGTCTTGTGTCTCGCTTATTACTACAATATGCAA
>NW_014544118.1:0-1000 GCF_000741045.1 Vigna radiata var. radiata | reverse complement strand
CTATTAAAAGCATTTTTAACATCAATACCTATAAGACATAAGGATTGCCTATGTCTACGGGGTATTAGCCTGTTCTCATCATAGATCTTCTTAAGGGCTTTGAGAGCATCAGCTGTAGACCTACCACGTCTAAAACCAAATTGGTTATCAGATAACTTCACAAATTTAAGCATCCGACCGTATAAAATATATTCAAAAATTTTAGAAATACAGTTAAGCATACAAATAGGTCTAAATTTAACATCTGGAGTAGTTGAAGGTTTAGGGATAAGAGCTAACCTAGCCGTTTTCCATATTTCTGGGAAGACAGAGGCTTTTAACAGTTCGTTCAGCATGTCTTTGATCGCTTTGAAATTGGAATTAATAAATATTTTAACTATCATAGGGTCAATAAAGTCAGGTCCTGGGGACTTGCCTGGTCTTAGTCTACGTAAAGCGTCTTTTAACTCATCATCTTCTATCAAGGGAACATCTTTTACAAGAACCTCGGGTTTCAACCATTCAATGTCTTTGTGTTTGGGAAACAGTTTAGTAACAAATTGTTTGACTTCGATCTCAGATAGAGTGTGAGTATCGTGTCTTTTGGTTCTCTTAATGCGGTAAGTCACAGCTTTGTATGCCCTACCAAATGGATTTGAGTCAAGATCGCCTATGAGTTTCTTCCAAGAGTCTCTCTTAGAAATTTTAATTTCCAAAGCGAGATTCTGTCTAGCTGTCTTCAGTTTGTCCTTCAGGATAGAGGTAGGTCTGTTTTGTTGGCCGAAAAAAGCGATCTTCCGATGAATTCTAAATACGTCTTTTCTAATCTGTTTAATTTTATCATTCCACCAATACTTAGCGTGTTTTTTAGGTACTGCGTCCTTCCTAGTAAACAACTCATTACATACATTTGTTATAATTTCAGTGCATTTCGTAGGGGTAAGTCCTTCGGAGGTTAATAAATGTTCATTTACCATTTCTCTAGATTTCTTACTGAAAATGTCTAACTTTTTTTTGTCTA
>NW_014544117.1:0-1001 GCF_000741045.1 Vigna radiata var. radiata | reverse complement strand
GAGCCCCAGTTGCCAAGTCGTCAACAAACATGTCCCGGCAGAGCGCAGTGGCTGCTGCAGGATATTTATGTCCTTCATCTTCCGTAAGTTGTTTTATGACACGCAGTGCGAGAAAAGGCGATGAAGAAAGACCATAAGTCACTGTATTAAGTTCAAATTCCTTCAATTCCCCATCATGACGCCAAAATATATGTTGATATTTCCGCTCATCAGGTCTCAGTAAAATCTGCCGGTACATCTTGGATATGTCACATGTAAACACTTTTTGATGAATTCGAAATCTCGCAATGACATCAAAAACGTCCTTTTGAAGTTTAGGACCGGAGTACAAAATTTCATTTAAGGCAATGCCAGAACTTGACCTTTGTGATCCATCGAAAACCACGCGAACCTTTGTAGTTGCGCTATCTTCACGGAAAACAGCGTGATGAGGAATATAATATCTAGCGAGTCCAAAATTTTCCGAGTTCACTAAGCCCATGTGACCTAGAGACTCGTATTCTTTCAAAAATTCCGAGTACTTTTCCTTCAATTCAGGTTGTTTGTTGAAACGGCGCTCAGTTCCGTTTAAACGCTGAAGAGCAAGGCTTTTCGAGTCACCCAGTGGTGACGCATCGTTACGTATCAAAAGAGGAACTACATAACGACCAGTTCCTAGTCTATAGTGGTTGTTCTTAAAAATTCTTTCGGCAATGACATCATCTGGATGTGATGGCACTGGTTTGGGTATTTCTTCAATCTCCCAGAATTTTCTTAATAAAGCATCTGTAGAGGAACCATTTGAGGGTGCAGCAATGAGTGCTACATGCCCCGGAAATTGGTTACCATGGTTGTCAATTTTACCCATTATTATGTATCCAAATACACTGTTCAAAGCTGTCAGCGTACCGGATGGGCCAAATTTCTTTTCTCCCGTGAATATCAGTGGAAAAATGTCAGCTCCAATCAGAAACTCAACTTCGCGAGCAGTGCCGAAGTGAGGGTCAGCCAATGGTAAATCT
>NW_014544116.1:0-1001 GCF_000741045.1 Vigna radiata var. radiata | reverse complement strand
TCAAAACAAGGTAATGCTTTTTACATACAATGAGCAGGAAAGGGGTGAGATCTTAATGACCTAAGAAATGGAATGTTCTTCAGAGATAATATGAGACCGGTCAAGATTGTATTGATAGAGGTTTTTTAAGGATTTCCTACTGTGACTAAATTTTTAGGCAAGTGTTTGAGGCTTTAATTCACGATGGGGAAAGTTAATCTTAAATGCGTTCAATTGCTTGTCACAATGAACATACTTAATATGATTTTCCGAAGTTCTTCAGGATTTGGAAAATGTTTAACCGATTACCCTCTCTTCACCTTCAAGGCCATATTTTTCCGGGTTTTTTTTCTATCTGAGCCAAAACTGTGAAGCGGGGTGTCTCTCTAGTTCCTGTCAGGCTTTGTGGAAAGGGTACTAAGTACTATCATATAGTAAATTTTTTACCCTACGACATTTGATGGATGTAAGAATCGTGAATGAATGCATTTCAGGATTTTTTTTGGGGGGAGGGATAGGTAGGTAGGTAGGTCAATTTCATGTTAAACAAGAAATTGCACCAATGTCCATGGGGGAATATTTATTACGCAAGTAGATGTGCCTGAAATCTAAGGATAGGTTTACCTTTTTTTAGAGGCCTGAGAACCTTTATCTGAGGTGAAGCAAGTGAGGTGATGAGAGAAACAAGTTTATGCTAAAACCATTGATTGTGACTTGATCTAATTTGACCCCAAGTTTTAGTTTTCAGCTCAGATTCTGAAATGTGGTTGGTGGATGAAACCGTATTCCCATCTTCCTGCAATTTTGATGCAAAATCTCTGTAGATGAATCACTCCTCTGTCATCTTTATATCAACAGAATACTTGTCGAATAATATTTTGACAAATGATTCAGAACCTCGAAGAACAATAGAATAGTCAACCAATTAATTGATGCTTTCTGAATTTCAAGTTATTGTTTCAACAATCCCCAATGAACACATCATGCTTTAGTATGCGAGATTTGCCGAAGAAACACCTCAG
>NW_014544115.1:0-976 GCF_000741045.1 Vigna radiata var. radiata | reverse complement strand
ACTTTGTTGTGCATGATGGCGTAACGACTGTTAAGACGTACCGGAACATGATTATTTGCCAGGTAAGTGACCGCTGAATAACGGTCACCGTTCGCTTTCTCATCGGCGACAACCCGGACACTAACCCCTCTTTGTTTCGCGGCAATAATGGCCGTCGCGATGGGCTTACTGGTGAAGCTATACGCCTCAACATCAAGGGATGTTTTAGCGTCATTGACCACCGACAGAACGTTTTGCAGTGCGGTATGTGACGGAGAAAAACCGACNCTGACGGTGGGGGCAGCAAAGGCCGGGAAAACAATCAGGAGAAGGGCAGGCAGAGTAATTTTAAGCATACTTTAAGGTTAATTTTATAATAGGTTTTGTCATGCACCACATAATTTAACCTTTTTGATTTAAATTTTTATTTAATACGAAGCTGTACTTGTTATTTTTGAATGTGGTACAGTTAATATATATGTATGGAAGCTAGGATTTTACCCCATTCATTAAACCTATAATTAGGCGATTCTAATATGATTAATTATTTCAAAGTAAATAAATATTTACTCTGGTACTTTATAAAGTGCCGTTGCTAAAAAAATAAAAATACATCGCTACCTAATAATTCATCGAAAAGAAAATATTTATTTATGAATTAAAAAAAGAGAGGCTGAGTTTGTGTTCTTATGTACCTCTAGAAGCATTAATGCTAATTATGAAAAGGTTTAAAAATTAATCGGAGAAATAAAAAACGAATCCTGTAACTAATAGTACACCCATCAACTATCGAATTCACTCATAGAAAGAAAAAGCGAAGATATTGTTAGAACGCTGAATTCAAATAAAAATAAGGATACTATTAATTTAAGTCTAATTTAATTATCTTAATGTGATTAAATAAATTAAAAAAACGCCAATAAAATAAAATTATCCTCTTTAAGGATTATTTAAAATGCCAATAAGCTCACCAACCGAAAAAGGTATTGCAAGTCCT
>NW_014544114.1:0-957 GCF_000741045.1 Vigna radiata var. radiata | reverse complement strand
GGGTTCTATTTGATCCCAGTTTTTTCTTGGTAAAATTACCACTTATAGAATTGGTAATTTTACCAAGAAATCTCGGTACAATTATTGAACTTTCTCGGTAATTTTACTGGACCTCGGTAAAAACGCCAATATTTTTTATCGACTGTGGTAGAATTACCGAGATGAAATGGCAAAGTTACCGGGAATTGTTTTACTAATAAAAGCGGTACTCTTACCTGAAAAAAAAACAGTAAAAATACCGGTTTTAAGGTAAGCTTACCAGTCGCTCTTGATACAATTACCAATAATTTATATTAAAAGTGAGATGGTAAAAGGCACCAACGGACCTTGGTAAAAACGCCGAGGATTTTTTTTCAGTGTAGTGAAAAATTTCATGTGCGACTTCTCTGATTGACTCGATCCACTGTGCGCCGGGTCACAGTTATGTATGGTCATGGACGCGAACAGAGCTTCGGAATTCAATAGCGAAGAACGTGAGTCCAGAGGCAGCGGAAGCTCTCAGGTCAAGAGTGACAACATTTCGAATGTCCTGCAACGGCAATTAGAAGTTGCGCACCAACGCTGAACAAGCGACACCCATCCCAGTCGAGTGAATTGTTATTCAGGCTGGGTGGAGGAGGCCAAGGAAATGCGGCGGTTGGGTAAGAGCGCCGTCCGGCAAACAAACGCAACCCGCCAAGCAGCATCACCGAGCAGCGTTGCCGATATAGCTCGACAAATATCAGGTTATTCGACAGCAGTCCGTTTTAAAAAATGTGTCGGTAAAGAGTGTTATACAACCAGTGCTCCAATTCCACGTCCTTCCGGGATTCGGAACTTTCATGTTCCAATTTCTCCCTCTCCATGACCGAAAAAAGTCCCGGGATTCCTTTTAGATTTTTTCAAAAGTTCGGAAAAAGTTCCGGAAAATTTGGGGAATTTCAAATGTTCCGGGAAAAATTCAGGAAAATCTCAAAA
>NW_014544113.1:0-1867 GCF_000741045.1 Vigna radiata var. radiata | reverse complement strand
ATATATATATATATATATATATATATATATATATATATATATATATATATACACGTGTGTGTGTTTGTAATGTACTTTGTTTTCACTCGCATATTTTCTGGGAAAACTTCCCAGAAGGTCATTCATTCCTAAATTACTCCAGGCTATGCACGCTTAACCATGGAGTTCTTATGAGTTAAGCTACCAAAAAGCAAATACATTTTGTTGATATAAGTGTGTGTTCGATTATGATATGTATATATGTGTGTGTGATTAATGAGTTAGACCTAATGGTAAGCTGATTGTAATATTTATAAATATTTCTCTAACAGAAAAAGGTAGATAGGGGAAATTTTAATAATTAATCTTTATTACAAAATTATTATGCAAAATCAGTGACTTGAGCGTGTAAAGTCACTGACTTGAACGTGTGAGTGTCTTCTGCACACATCCTCCCCACTACTGGGACAATCCCCACTACTGGGACAAGAAGAAGAGAGAAAACAACGCAGGTGGATAATGGAGGAGACAACTTTGAATGTTTTGGATTAAGAATCTCAATCTTACCGAAACAATATATATAAATTTTATTTTATAAATTAATTATATAAAATTAAATTAAATTTAAAGTCCACTTCTTAATTTAATATTAAAATCATAAATTAGTTTATTCTAATAAAATTTATTATTTGTTTAATTTACTATATCATTTGTTATCGGAATATTTATTCTTTATTAAATATATTGTTCTATTCATTATAAGATCATTCATTAATATCTAATTTTACACTTTATATAATATATATATATATATAAATATTATCTTAAATTAATTTTGTATGATTGAATTAAATTTAATTTTTTTTAATATTTTGTGTGATACGGTGTATTTTATAAATTAATTAAAGTCGAACTTTTTATTCTCAACAAAATTGTGAATTTATGAGGAGCTTAAGTTGATAAAAAAAAAGTGATTAATTGGAATTAAATAACACCGTGTTGTAAAAGTATTTACACTATCAATGATGTTGTTGTAATTTAGTCGTCGATGATGTTGATTTAGGGAAAAGTATATGAGTATCGTTCTTAAAGTTATTAGTTGAAACATTTAGAATCGGGTGATTCTATTCATATATTTTATAAGTTCGTTAGTTGGTAGTTGCTTTTATGTTTTCGAACGGACCAGAAATAACAGAAAATGGTATTAAAACATAATGAATGATGTTAGATCTTGTATTTAATGTGCTAAGATATAAAAATAACTAATTTAACAATTTAAGATAATAATCATATATATTTTATATTTTGAAATATGAAGTGGATAATTTTTTTTAGAGTTTTTTATCTATTATTTTCCAATAAGTATATAGAGTATTGCGCCGTTTATTTGTGTACAGTTTAAAATCATGGACTAATGTCTGCAGTTGATTAGTTCATTTTGTAGTCCCCGTAAGTAGACACATACGCATTATTTCTATTTTGTTTTATTACTGAAACGAGAAAAGGAAAAGATAAGAAGAACAAACTTGCCCCTATTCAATTAATGACTCTGAAAATGAGTAAAACAACACTTTCACGTAAATATATTTGTGTTGTTATTATTATATAAAATAACAAATGAAAAGTACCCAAAAATATAAATTTTAGAATAATTAATATAAAAAATATTTGAGCCTGTGGTTTATCTAATAATCTCAAATTTGAAGTTTATATTTTCTTTTGGTTTTCATAGTTTTGGTAGTGTTTATATTTGTTCCAATAGAAATCTAACTACATATTTAACTTTAAAAATTAAGTATATTTACTAAATTAATGACGAAATTTTAAGAAATTAAAATTATACATTTATAAAATTATGAGACCAAAAAGTATATTTACTAAATTAATG
>NW_014544112.1:0-1869 GCF_000741045.1 Vigna radiata var. radiata | reverse complement strand
AAATCATTGAAATAACAATTGCACATGACTAATCATTCCAAAAGATTAAATTTAGCACATGAATATCTCATAATAGAAGAATTTTACTGATTAAAGTGCTAAAACAAATAAGAACACACCACAGGATAAATGAATCAGTGATGAACATATCATTTGTCCAAACAGAAATGAATATAATAGTAATCAAAGATTTTAAGATCAAGCAGAGCAAAATGCAATAGTACAGTTTGAATACTACTTAGCTCCATCCCTTGGTGCTCAAACCAAAGCTTTGGATATCACTTGATTGATTCACTTCCTGGCTTGGAGCATCAATTCCAAAAGCATAATATCATAAAGTTCTCTTCTCCTTTTGAAAAACTTATTCTGCAAAATAAAGCAATAGAGTTTTTGGTACCCATAATCTTATTTGGGTCCTTGAGGTTAGAGACATATTACTTTACGATAGGAATCCAAGTATATTTTCCATTTGGGACTCCAAAATGTTTAATGTTGCATTTGTTAGAAGTGTGACCCTTTTTCATGCAATAAAAACAACAAACATCATGCACCTTGTTTTTCACAAAAGTTCCTTTTTCTACCCAAACTCTACGAGTTCTTTTAATTTGGTTCTTACCTTTAAAAACCCTTTTGTTTTTAAAATCCTTTTTAACAAGTAGAGGCATTTCAGCATTATTATTTCTTGTTGCAACTTCAAGCAAATTATCAAGAATATTATTATCACGCACATGACTTTTACGTGAAAGACATTCAACAGGATGTTCAACATTTGAAGACTCTTTCATTTCTAAGTTCCAAATTTTATTTCTCAAAATTACTTCCTCATCTAATGCCTTATCATATTTAATTTGCAATTCTTTAAACTCCTTTTTCAAATTTTTATGAGCAACATTTAATTTTTCAGATTCATTAAGCAATTCAAGAAAAGATTTTTGTAAATCAAACTCACTGGTTTCAAGGGTAGAAGAACTTACTTGGCTTGCAGTGTCATCAGTAGCAACCGTCAAACATAAGTTTGCTTCTTCAACAGAATCACTTGAACTACAAGTGCTTGATGCAGTATCCTCCCAAGCAATGTAGGCCTTCTTCTTTTTGTGAGATTTCTTTGCTTTTCTTTCTTTACTTCTTTTGTTGCTTGAACAATCAGCTTTCACATGGCCTCTTTCACCACATCCATAACATTTGAAGCTTGATGCAGAGCCTTGATTGTTCTCCTTCTTCTTCTTCAAGATTTGCCTTTCACAATTTGCCATTAAGCATATATTTTCTTCCTCATTAAAATCGCTTAAGCTTGAGGAGTTTGATGTAGAGCTTGAATCACACGGTGTCAACTTATCCACATCTATGACTTCATCATAATTGTGCCTTAAAAATTTCCACATTTCCTGTGCACTTTTATAAACAGAAACTTTAAAGAATTCATCAGTGGTTAGTGCAGATAAAATTATATTTCGAGCCTTAATATCAAATTGGGCTCTTTTGTTTTCCTCAACAGTCCAGTCAAAATATGATTTTTCTACTTCCACACCATCAACTGTAATTTTTGGAATATAAGGACCATTTTGTACAGCTTCCCAGATACCTCTGTCAACAGGCCCCATAAAAATTTCCATTTTAATTTTCCAAAAGGCATAGTTATCACCAGTAAAAAGTGGTGGTCTGTTAATAGAAGCACCCTCGGCATATACAAAGGTTTTGGTTGTGACCAGCCATTTTCGCAAATATTTTGAAAAACTATCAAAGCAAGCTCTAATACCAATTGTTGGTACCAGGGGGAGTATGGTTCGAAGAGTATAACGCAGCGGAATAAAACTAAGAGTAGCGTATAAGCGTGTTCGGTCACAAAAATAGTTCCTTTATCAGTTTTAA
>NW_014544111.1:0-1801 GCF_000741045.1 Vigna radiata var. radiata | reverse complement strand
CAGAAAGCAAAATTAAGTACTCAAAAGCCAAGGTAAAGGATGTGAACGCAAGGAAAATTGCGAAATTGAGTTCCAAAGGCTCTCTTTAAACATTTTGCTTCAAGCATTTTCCTGCATTTTCGGTAGTGCTTAAATGAACTTTCATACATTTTTCTCCCTATATTTCCCTAAATTTTTTTGCACTTAAACCCTGCCTTGCTTGCAAAACTTTAATTTTTGTTCAAGTGCGCATTGTATACTTTGATCCCTGCTTAAAATTGCTTCTGCTAAGATATTATACAGTAAATTTGGGCTGAACCTTTTTGGTGCTTTCTTATCAAGCAACGTTGAACTTTAAACCAAGCAAGCTTCAATTGCCTTCATTATTTGACACGTGATAAACTTTTGTTGCTGAGCATTTAGCTTTTTGCCAGTGTTGTGTAATAAAACTTTTACAAACTTAAATCTATTTTTATCAATAACTTTTTTACGTACATTTGATGCATTAGACTTTGCTTTTTTTAAAGCTTTTACTTAAGTGTGTTTTGCAATTACGTAACTATCATCATGATTAACTGTAAATAGATATGCTTCCCTCGCGTCCTTGACATCTCATCTCTTGGTTCTGCATTAAGGACAACTCTAATCTAATCCTTACCTCCTATCATTCGCTTCAATCAACTTTCATCAACTTTAATCAACAACCAATCCAATCCAATCCTCATCTCCTATAACTTGCTTCAATTAACTTCCACCTTTTTGCCTCCTGATCCTCAAAAATCAACCACTGAAGAAGTTTGCATGGTGCATGGATTTGATCTACATGAATACCTTCATTAAATGTGAGTAGTTTTTTAATCATTTATAAATTCATAGCTTGCGCTGAGCATTTTGGTACCAGCATCAGTTAGCGTTGCATCATTATCTAGAGGCGTAAATATCGAATGAGATGTATGTTCCAAAATACAAGGTAAAGGCATTCTATTAATACCACATTCAGTAGAATGATTTGCTAGGATGAGAGACATGCAGCAGAAGCACTGAGAAGAAAACCAATGGTTGATAAAGTATTATTCAAGCTGAAGTGTTACCAGTCATATTACTTGTTCATCTTTGAAGACTGGCTTTAATAAGATTCTATGGTGACAATAACTTTGATAGACAGTTTTGAGCAAGTGGATCTTCAGTATTGACAAGAGTCCATTGAATTCAAAACAGCGCTCAAAGCAAAAATTTGTGTACTTCCAGGAACATAGAGTGACACTGACAGAGAACTCTTGATTAAAGTAAAGGGAAACTATTAAAACCAGACACTGATTTTCGTAGACAGACACTGAGGCGTGAATTTCTTAAGATTTTGATATTCAACCACTATCACTCCTTGGAGAAATGACTGCTTATGAAAGAGTAGTTACAGACATGCCTTCAGGGAACACAAATCACTGTAAGCGATACCAGATTGACACCATCATCCTGACTAAACAGAGATATGAGACTAAAGTTTCATTGGTTGCATTGAGAAATTGAACGATTAATTAATCCAAATATTAATAGACGAGTCAAACAGAACCCTTACTTACAATTATGCCGCCACATTCACTAAGGACAAATATTTTCCCCTTAACATAGGGAGCCAGACGAGTCACAAGATAAGAAACTGGTGAATTATACACTATATCTCCTAAAATTAAGTTTTATTACTTCAAAATGAATTCAAATATATCACTTCACGTCTCAAGAATCATTACTGCCCAAAAACATCGAGAAAATCGGTCAACTTTTAATAATAATCCGGTTTTCACTAGGTTTCGCCAATGCACTC
>NW_014544110.1:0-1867 GCF_000741045.1 Vigna radiata var. radiata | reverse complement strand
CTTTTATTATCTATTTCTTTCTCTTATATATATTAACTTATTTTCTATTTAATTTGTTGATTTCCTTAATCTTCTCCCCTTCATAGATTTTCATTGGATAAAATCCTTTTTGACCAATTCTAACAATCTCCCACTTGAAGACTGATTTTAATTTGTCTTCACACCTTGATCATTACACCGATTTTCTATAGTTTATTATTTTAGCAAGCCAACTAAAGTTGAGCACAATTTTAGTTTGTCAATGGTTACCACTTTTGTTAACATGTCTGCTGGATTCTTACTTCCGAGAATCTTTCTCAATGTTAGCACCCCATCTTCAAGCAGAGATCTAATGAAGTGATAACGAACATCAATATGTTTTGTCCTAGAGTGAAATGTTGAATTCTTTGCCAGATGTATTGCACTCTGATTATCACTGTGCAAAACACTCATCTCTTGGATGAATCCCAACTCTGTTAACAATCCCTGAAGCCATACTCACTTCTGTTACTGCTACATACTCAGCTTCTGTAGTGGACAAAGCAACAATCTTTTGCACCTGTGACATCCAACTAACAGTTGTAGTACAAATTGTTAGAAACGGCTGCAGCAGAGTTATTAGCGTGGAATAACAAACCAAGAGGGTTTTTAAAACAAACGCGTGCCTTTTAATTTCTACTCAATTTAACTTACTACGCAAATAATAAATATAAATAAAAGAGTAAGGTTGAGAGAAATTTGCACAGATAATTTTATACTGGTTCGAATCTTACCAATCCTACGTCCANTCGCTTATCTCAAACCAAGATAAACAGTTCACTAAGCACAAAACAATTACAAATTACAATCACAAAGAAACAATTTGTAAGAGTTTAGAAACCACCTCTCTTNATACCACAAGAGATGAACCTACACCTCCTTTGAATCTTCACAAAGGATGAGACACCTCCTCTGAATACTTCACGAAGGATAAAACACCTCCTCTGAATACTTCATGAAGGATGATCCTCTTCCACACACCTCCTCAGACGCACCAAGGATGAACCGGCTATTTCCTCTGTCACCGTAGTAGCACTTCACCAGCTCCACAGGCAAGAGTTTCACAAGCCGAACAAGAACACACACTTCTCAAAGAGTTCTGAGTGTTTTAGCGCAAGGGAAGAGTTGCTGCTGATGGATAAAGAGAGCCTATAAATAGACTCAAGCAAAAACTCTTCCATTCTACGAAACTGGCCATTTAACGCATTTAATCGATTAATATTAGTGTTAATCGATTAAAATAAGTACAACGGCTAGTTTTTCAAATCAGAAACCTCCAACGGCTAGTATTAATCGATTATTCTCAGGATTAATCGATTATTCTCAGGATTAATCGATTAATTAATCGATTAAAACTTGCTTTAATTGATTATTCCAAAGCTGATTGGGTTTTGGCTTCTGTAACGATTTTAATCGATTATATCAGGGATTAATCGATTAAAACGGAGAAGTTTTGATTCTAAACAGCAAATACAAAGTATAAAGGTACAAGAATCAAAACCTACTACAAATCTAAGTCCTAAACAATTAAACTACAATTATTACAAAAGCTTTTCATAACAAAAAAAAGTCTTCAAAGGATCTTCATGAATCTTGATAAATCTTGACTTGATTTGGGCATCATCAAAACTTCATCTTCACCATTTTGCTAACATTCTCCCCCTTTTAGATGATGATCAAAAACTCCTTTGAATTAAAGCTTTTAGTAATAATTTGGATAAGAACACAACTTATGGAGGAAAAGAGCATTAGAGAATAACAATAAGCTTTAAACATTTTCTCCCCCTTTTTTATCATAATTAAAAAGTTGTGTTTCGTGTTCTCCCCCTAAGATAATACTCCCCCTTAA
>NW_014544109.1:0-1860 GCF_000741045.1 Vigna radiata var. radiata | reverse complement strand
TCAAACACACTTAAATGAGAACTGCTTCCTATTATTAGTTTATTTTAGGATAGAATAGGCAAAAGAGACGTGTCAAACACACTTAAATGAGAACTCATGTCTTACATTGTATTTACTATTGTCAAAATAGATTGCAAAGTATAAGTTAATCTGGCTCATCACAAATTTGAGTCGTGTTAGGTTTAAAAAAATGTAATTTTTTATATAGGTTAGTTTTTAACTCGACTTACTCTCAACTCGGCTCACCTAGTTTAATTTAATTATTTATTATTTTATGTTTGAATATTATTATTTATCATTTTATTTATTATATTATAGATGGTGAAAGAAGATTTTTCAGGAGAGAAAATATTATAGATTTATCTATTCAATACTCTGATATTATAAATGGACAACTTATATAAAAATTATCAATATTAAAAATTTATTGGCTCATCTTTTATACATGTTTTTGAATTACGCTTGAAGTGTATAATATTTTTTTTTTTGTTTATTGTTTTCTTTTCTATGTTGTAATATGAGAATCATAGAATATACGTTTGTCATATAAAATCAGTCTTGAGTTTAATCATTTAACCCTACAAAAATATTTATGAGAGATGATGTTGGAATAGGTTGAAGGAGTTGAAATTGGGATTTGGGTTGGCAAAAGTGAAGATGAGTGTGATATTGTTTAATGAAAAGGTTGTTAAAGGAAATGAAACCCAGTATATGTGATGTTGGGTTGAGGTGGGATTATGGATGGATGTAATGGAGGATTCGTTTCAGCAGAGGATATCAAACTTTAGATTTTATGTCTCTGTGTTGAGGCCTTGGCAATGGTTACTGGAATGCAATATTGTGATGAATTGGTTCAACGAATGGTTAAGGGTTCAATGTTTTCAGGAAGGTTTTGAAGTTATGGATGGAGGTATCATTCTGGTGGAGGGTCTGATGATGAGAAAAATACCAAACCCCTCGCTCCCCTTTTTCGGATATCCTCTTGTAGAGAAAAATGCTGATGGCCCATTGGATGAATGAATCTTTCAATAGAAAAATTGAGTGCGTAGGTGCAACAGTGAGGATGATGATTGTCGGCAAACCTTCGTTGGGCAAAGGTGTCGGTAGGAATAATTTTGTAGAAAGGTTGGAGAAAAATATTGTATGATGGGTTGGTGGAGAATAATTGAAGACAAGTGTGGAAACTAAAGCTGCGTAGAAAACTATGAAGAAAACTAAAATGAAGAATTAAACAATTAAAAACAAATAAAAAAATCATATATAATCTAATTTAACCAAATAAATCAAATCATTCTATAACAAAACAAAATAAATTTAAAAAAACACAATAAATAAAATGAAAAATAATTAAATCACGAAAATAAAAGAACATAAATTAAAATAGAACAATAATAAAATAAAATCAATTTAAAACAAATAAAATAAAATAAAATAAAATCAATCAAATAAAATTAAGCCAAATTAAACAACATCACATAAAATAAAACGAATAAAATCAAATCTATTGACGAAATAAAAATCACATAAAATCAAATCACAACATCAAAATAAAAATGAAATACACAACAAAAATAAAGAAATATTTACATATTTTTTAATTTTATATATTTATGATTTTCTTTCTCTTTATTATTTTTTTAATATTTTTTACGAGTTACTCAGAGAAAATTAGGTATTGAAATAGACTTTCTAAATGTTTTTTAAAAATTAAATTAGTTATTAATAATTATTGAGTAGAAATGACACCGTCAAATATCATGTATTAAAATGCTCATAAATTCAATATATCAAAGTTTTGAATTAAAAACGTTGTCAATAATTTGAGTTGAAGTTATGTCATATATATATATATATATATAT
>NW_014544108.1:0-1860 GCF_000741045.1 Vigna radiata var. radiata | reverse complement strand
TGTAGTTGATGGAAAAAGGATAGAGGAAAGATTGAATAAGCTGGAAAGCAAACTCGACAAGCTTGCAAGTTTGTTTAAAACCTCCACTCCACAAATTGCTAAGAAGTGTGGAATTTGCATTTCAACTGATCACTACACTGATGAATGTCCTAGCTTGATGGAAACTACTGTGGAAAACCCATCTCAAGTTTTTGCTGCAAACACGTTTGGAGGAAACAGACCATACCAGAATTATCATGATTCATCCTCAAATAGGTATCAACAGAACTGACAACCTTATGTTCCACCTCAACAAAGGCATCAACCTCAGCCTGAAATGTCACTGCAAGATTTCATGAAAACAATGCTTGAGCAAACTTCAGAGATCAAGAAATCANTTGTAGATTTGACTCAGAGAGTGGAAAAGTTAGAGGCTAAGGAGTCAAATAAGCTGCCTGCACAAACAGTGATCAACCCGCAAAATGTAAGTGTTATTACTTTAAGAACAGGTAAGCAAGTACAAGGTCCTGAAGGAGTTCAAGAGGATGAAGATAAGAAGAAAGAAGAAGAACAATTTGATGACAATGGAGGACCAAATGAACCATCACCTGAGACTACCACTGAGAAATCCAGGTCAGTATCCTCTAACTCTTCTTCTTCTAAAAATTCCTCTTCATCTTATTCTCCACCACCTCCATATCCCAATCGGTTGAAGCCGANAAACAAAAAAATGGAGGAATTAGACCAAGAGATCTTGAATACTTTCAAAAAGGTGGAGATCAACATTCCCTTGTTGGATGNTGTTAAGCAAATCCCTAAATACGCCAAGTTTTTGAAAGAAATTTGCACAAATAGAAGGCGTTTTAGGGATAATGAGGTTGTAAATTTAGGAAGAAATGTGTCAAGCTTGATTAAGAAGCATATTGAAATACCGCGAAAATGCAAGGATCCAGGTATGTTTTCTATTCCTTGTGTTATTGGAAATTCAAAGTTTGACAATGCCATGTTAGATTTAGGGGCTTCTATTAATGTAATGCCTTTATCAGTGTTTACTTCTCTATCTTTGGGACCTCTTAAGACTACTGGTGTGGTCATTCAACTGGCCAACCATAGCACAGTTAACCCTGCAGGTGTGCTTGAGGATGTGCTTGTCCAAGTAGACAAGTTAATTTTTCCTGCAGATTTTTATATCTTGGACATGAAGGATGAAGAAGGAATCAGTCCAACAACTATTATCTTAGGAAGACCCTTCATGATGACAGCACGAACCAAGATAGATGTGCATGCAGGATCATTGACAATGGAGATAGGAGACGAGAAAAGTGCGCTTCAACGTGTTGGAATCTAGGAAGCATCCGATTAAAGATCATTCTTTGCTTTGTATTGACTTATCAAGTGATGTTAAACCAATGAGACAACCTCAAGGAAGACTGAATTCTCAACTGATGGGGGTTGTAAAGAAAAGGGATACCAAGCTGCTACAAAGAGGTATTATAGACCACAATTCTGACAGCATTTGGGTGGGCCCTATGCATGTGGTCCCAAAGAAAGGTGGAATCACAATGGTCAAGGATGAGAAGGACAAGTTGTCTCCTATTCAAGACAGAAGTGGGGCACACAATTTAGTAGTTGACCATCTTAGTAGGATTGAGAAGGGAAGAGTTAACATTCTGATCCAGGATGACTTTTCCGATGAAGTCCTACTAGCATTCCTTCCACCATGAAGGAGGTAAGTTCCCTCATANTTTTTCTGTGCATTCTATATATAAGGCATACATTGAACAATATGCATAGTTTAAGTGTGGGGGTGTGGGGAAACAATTTGATTTGTTCCCTATTTCGTTTCTTTTCTTCTTTTCTTTTCTTTAATAAATATTTGCA
>NW_014544107.1:0-1797 GCF_000741045.1 Vigna radiata var. radiata | reverse complement strand
TTGGCAACAAGGGAAGCACTCGTGAGAAAAATTCGGCGGCGTTATCAGTGGACATTCCAATTAGATGACAGGGAAGACAAATTCTTGTGGATTAGGTGCGAACGGTAGCGCACCAAACACGCTTCGCGGAACGCGGCGTCCACGGAGGACAGTGATCAGTGTTTTGTTTTTGTGCAACGGAGTAATCATGGCTACCGCGAACGTTAATTTTGAACTTTTTTTACGTAGTTTTATAAATGAAGATAGTGAAAAAAACCAATTGCATGTTATTCCCAGAGAACAGTACAGTGATCTGATAAATGAAGTGAAAGCCGCGAGAAGTGCTCGGAATAAAACCCCCCAACAGAAGAGACGTGTTAGGCGGTTTAATGTTATTGAAATCGGGGGTATAGAAAAGTTGGTGAAAGCAACGGGAACCGATGACATTGTGTATTTTGTTCCATTGGAGGAAGTATACGGAACAATTGAAGCGACTCATGCTGCTATTGGACACGGAGGTCGAGACCGGTTGAAAGCAGAGCTTGGTAAGTTTCGTAGTTAACCATTATTTTTATCAATTTTTTTTTTTCTGTTTATTTTCTGTTTTTATAGCACGAGCCTTGACGTATTCTATATGGTAATTTTTAAAAAAATAATGAACTATGTTGGTCTCAGATTTATTTTAATTTTATTATGTCACTTAATATTATTGATTATCTCACTAATTTGTTCGGTAAATTTTTTGTTTTTTTTTTTTAAATTCGATGTAAAAATTAAGCGCCGCCAGTCACACTCGAACCGTGGACCTTTCATTTCGCAGTCGAGAATCCTACCTCCGAGCTGTCGCTGCTTATCTTACCGATCCACGATTTTCACTGTACTTAGCGGCACATGCAGCGGACAGCTTGTCTCAAGGCGCGAAAATAGGAGAGCGACTGGGTCAAGTATTTTCCCATCTATCTATCGCGGGAAAAATACTCGGCACTGGCTGACTTGTTTGAAATTACTTGTCCTTGTTTTTCTGCTTTCAGGTCGCAAATATGCTAACATTACGAGACCTATGATCGAAAAGTTTCTAGGGATGTGCGAGGTCTGTGCCGGGAAGAAAACCAAACGAAAAAGAGGACTCGTGACGAAGCCCATCCTGCACAAACAGCTAAACAGTCGCTGCCAGGTCGATCTTGTGGACATGCAGAGTCAAGAAATCCAAGGGAAACGGTTCATCCTCAATTATCAAGACCACTTAACAAAATTTATTCAGCTTCGAGCCCTCTCGCACAAAACAGCTGAGGAAGTAGCTGCGCACTTGAAGGACATCTTCTTAACTTTTGGGGCACCGTGTATCCTTCACAGCGACAACGGTAGGGAATTCGTCAATAATATTATTAAGTGCATGAAAATACATTGGCCGGAGTTGCAACTGGTCAACGGTAAGCCGCGCCACAGTCAAAGTCAGGGATCCATTGAGCGCGCCAACCAGGACGTGGAAAATATGTTGGCGGCGTGGCTAATTGACAAAAAGACGAACCAGTGGCCCGACGCGTTACCTTTCATCCAGTTCATGAAAAATCGTGCTTATCACGCCGGTATCAGAATGAGCCCATACGAAGCATTATTCGGAATGAAGCCAAGAGTTGGTCTCACTACAAGCAGTTTGACGCCGGATATGTTGGCGAATGTTGAGACGGAGGAGCAGCTGGAGGAGTTATTGGCTTCCTCACAGGTCAATGAAGAAAATGACGAAGAAAACGACGAGAATGAACCGGTGACAACTTCCGCCGGAAACACTACCCAGACTCAACCACCTCAACTTAGTCC
>NW_014544106.1:0-1858 GCF_000741045.1 Vigna radiata var. radiata | reverse complement strand
GTGCTTAAACCTTTTCAAAATATTTTTATTTAATTTTTAATTTTTTTATATAAAAGTAGATAAAAATAAAATAAATTACAAGTATAAAAATAGAAATAAAATAAGTTGGTAAATTATCAAATAAAAATAAAGAGTAAAAATAAAAATTTAATGATAGAATAAAAGTGTAGTGGTGTATATATAAAAAGATGGGGTGTCTAAACTACTCTTAGAAAACTAATTGGGCCTAAACCGAACTGGCCAAGGGTGCATCTTAGAAAAACAAGGGGTGCAAATTTAATTTTTTTTGTCAAATATCAGATTGGGTCCGAGCCCAATTGAGAAAGGACGCGACTTAGGAAAAATAGGGGGTGTAGGAAAGAGTTAGTGTTTTTGTTCTGCCATGATGGGCTCAGCATCGACCCAGACAGAAAATAAGATAAACAAACGGACAGGGGGTGGTGTGAGTGAAAACAGGGGTGCAGAAGTTAATCTAAACCTAAGAAAAACTAAAAGGAAAGAAAAAAAAACAAAAAAAAGCCTAAGTCCAACCCTAATTTCAGAAACCCCCTTCAGGGGTCATCTCCTACTCTCTCATTCCTCACTCACTCAAATCAAACTCTCAGATCCCATCTCACTCTCTCGAACCCAAACCATGGTTGAGGTGCGCCGCACAACCATTTCAGTCNTCGCCTACACCCTCGNCGTTGACAGCCACGAGGCACTCCNGNCGGCCATTTCTCACCCCATNGGAGCCACCGCCACCNTCAATCCCTCGCGCCACCAAAGCCACTATGAATCCTAGCCGCTCAACCATGGCAGCCACCATGTCGTCGATTGTTCGCGCACGGCNTCGCTTACGTCGTCCAAATCAACTCCGACCACACCTNCGACGAAACACCTAACCTCCCTTGCTTCGCGATTCATTCTCCTTTGCCGTCGTGCCCCCTTGCTCCAAGCTCGTTCATCGCAAGTGAGAACAAAACGTTCTCACTCCCNCGACTATCCCCTCCGNTTCATTGTGATCCCAACCACCNATACTACCCTATGCTCCCCCAACANCAACTCTNTATCGTTTCCCTGTGCTATTGCTGCAAACAAACAACTTANNCCCTGTTTCCCCAAATNGTATCAAATANNTCATTGATTTCAACGCATTCCGATTGGTATCCTCTATTTTCTTATTGAAGGTTGTTATATCCGAAAAGGTGTGATGAGAACAGGGTTGCCATATCAGAGAGGTTGAAAGTGTTGTCTGAGATTACTCTAGTTTGTATTGTTTTTTTTTTTTGGTTTGAGTGAAAAAAGAAAAAGAAACAACAATGGTGAAGGAGAGGACGGGATATTACTCCAGGGCGTGATGATACTCTTTGAAGGGTTTCTGTTTTGGGTAATTTGAAACAGGAATATGATGAATTTAGGGTCAGGCTCTTCTGTTGTGATGAAACGACTATAAGGTTCTTCATGGTGTAAGTGAAGGTTGACGATGGTAACAGGGTTGTGTGCGAGAGGGTTTTTCCTTTTGCTGGTTTGGTCTTTCTTTTGTTTTTTTTTTTTGATTTTTTTTGTTAATACAGGGGAGTTTATCATGGTGTAACAAGAAAGATGAAACTGGGGCTGTTGGTAGTAGAGTCGTGTGTGAAGATCATTTGATGATTTTGATGGTGGAGAGAACTTAGAGTGGATATGGGATAATGGTGGTAGTACCAAATAAGGATGNAGATCATCAATGAAGGACCAAAAATGCATATAGAGGGATTTTCACATCATAACCATGCTCANACCAAGCAATATCAAGGCTAAGATAAAGAAATATAATGCAGCAAGCATAGATGACGTGAACATAGGATGTTTACCTTTTGAAGCTTTGTGTGCTGCT
>NW_014544105.1:0-1780 GCF_000741045.1 Vigna radiata var. radiata | reverse complement strand
CATCCGTAATTAGTAACGTTTAGCATACACTTTATCGTCAGGCTGTTGCTTGATCGCCATCGGCTATAAAAGGCTATAAGAAATTGTGTTGCCGGCTATAGAAGCTATTGGAAGTCTTTCAGTCGGCTGTAGGTCTATGGTATTTTGGAACACAGATTCTACTGTCAATTTTTACCAGGAAAATTCCGTTTTTCTTGGGAAAATAATTTTGTTTGTGGGTCACTTTTGAGGTCAAAAAATTGAATCCGATAATGAATTGTACTACATTATGCTATTGGGAACAATCATTTCAGGCTCATCCGTAAATACACTTGAGTGCATAGGGAAACCAATGGCACATACTGACAGTAAAACTGCAAAAGTGCGCATCTTTTTCAGATCATCATCGGGAGTTTTAAAGTCTCCATCCCTATTTCATTTTGTTAGAGGAAACCGATCCAACATGATGACTTGTAATTTTTACACAATATCCTTCAGACAGTGAAGAAAAATCACCGAAAATTTCAAATAAGAACGATTAGTAGTATTCCAAGTAGAAAATATCATACGACAGGAATTATACAGCGCCGCAAACTAGGATATGCATTTCTCCAGTTTCGCCATCGATGCCTCATTTCTAAACTGAGCCAGGAATTGGAGTTCCAAATTGCAAAATGTGGTCCAATTGAACTACATTTTGCAATGCGGAACTATAATTTCTGGCTCAATTGAGAAACAACGTATGAACCATTCGTTTCCCTATGCACGTAAGTGTTTTTACAGAAGAGCCAGGAATTATAGTTCCGAATCGCAAAATGTGGTCCAATTATGCTTTTGGTTTCGAGTTTCACATCCGTTGTCTCAATAGATAGAGTTTTGATGAATCAATGCATTACGTAAAAAATGGTCTCATCGGATGAATTTCACCCTCCAGTACTTTTAATAACTGCGTTACTTTGCCTTGCTACTTTCCCTGCTACTTTGCCTCATTAAATAGCAGCTCCAGTGGTTTGTTAAAAACGCTATTGTCCATAGTTAGAAGGGGGTCTAGATAAATGTTATCATTTATCAGCGCTTGTCACTCACAAGTCACAACTACCCGCTTCTCGTTTGAACCAAAGAGTATAAGACGAGAACTACTGAGGGAAGAACGACGTATGAACATTCGAAAGTTCCGAAATTTCCTCAGATAAAAAATGTATTTTTAAAGAAAATCATTCATATATTTCCTTGCAATTTTCAGATATTTTAGAGTAAATCGCGAGCAAAATTGTCTGGAAAATTGGAGAAAAAATAATCAGAATTTTCCCAGTATTCGGTTTTAATGAAGAAGATATGGTAACGCCTGATAGCTCATACGGTGTTCTTCCTTAACACGGCGAAACAAAAGAGAGTTGACTTTTTTTCTCGCCTGACCCTGACGCATGCGTTTCACTGTGAAGCACCATTGCACTTTAATGCAATTTTTTTTCAAGTACCAAGAGCTCGATAAGGCTTAAATATAAGCACCATCTCATAGCATTATCTCGATAGGTACTCGAATCGTTTTTTTCATATTTTAATGCTGGGTGTCATAGCACTATCAAAAATACAGTCTGAGGGTGCTGAGTTGCTGACCTTTCGTCCTTTAATTAATGTACCAAGTTCACTAATTACAAATCGCAATTATTTTTTTCTTTTCCTTTGTTGGTATCGTTATTTCTAGGAAAGGGAATCGATTGTACGCCTCCAACTATGTAAGATCCGACACTCAGCTCGAAATTTTTTTTCTTCTCCAAAATCGAGAAAAATCGACAGGGGT
>NW_014544104.1:0-1858 GCF_000741045.1 Vigna radiata var. radiata | reverse complement strand
TAGTTCAAAACATGAAAACTAGCTATGCTACTAACTCCTACACGCCTAGAATGCTCACTTTCTCTTCTCTTCTTTTTAAGATCAAGCCATGGATAATCCCACATTGCTTGCTCTTAAAGAGAAAGAAGAGTTTATAAGCAATTATTCACAAGAACTAAGAGAAAGAAATCAAAAGGCAAATACACGCCCAAAGGAAACCTATTATACTCATTTTTATTCTTTTTGTCACTCTAAAAGCTCTTCATTGTTGCCCCATCTATGATCATATCATCCCCCTCAGATTGGAGAGGATTCGACCTCGAATCTTGAAAAACCTGCAACAAAGGAAGATAAGCGACTTATTCCATGTATAAACCAAAGGAACTCTTCTTGGATCAAATGTCAACCTGCAAAAATCATCAAACATTTTTTGAATGAATTTATGTTGACCAATCAATGTATATGAACAAGTAATAGTAGAAGAAAGTCTCCTTATATTTTTATTGTATTTAGTGGTGAAAACTAGGAGACCATTTTTAGAGAAAAAATTATTTTTGTCTTGAATTGTATGTAACCAAATGGGTAACACTAACTCAAGATTTGTTTGAAAAAAATTTATNGAAGAGTTGGAAAGAAGAAAAGAGGAAGGTGAAAAATTTGAACAAAATACTTTTGGAACAAAGAAAGAAAACTTAGTAAAAGGAGAAAAGTAGAAGGATTGAAAAACTCCCTTATCATGGCTTGGATTTATTTGAATGATGGGAGTGGATGGTGCCTTCAGTGACACTTCCTTTGTGGCTAAGACTTTGTCCTTCTCCATTTCTCTCACAAGTTCTTCTTTTTCTTTCTTTTCAATTTCATCTCTTTCTTTTCTCTCAGTCTCTTCTTTTACTTTCTCCTCTCTTTCTTTTATTTCTTCATTTACTCTCTCCTCTTTTCTATCTTGAATGTCCTCAGTAAAAAAATTAAGAATGACATTCTCTGTTTCCTCACTTGATGAGGAAGAAGAGTCATAAATTGGTGAAGGTAAGGAAGAGGTAGACTCATTAGTGACAATGGCTTCACCCTCAATGCATGTTGCCTTTTTATTGGGGCAGGCAGATGCTATATGACCATGTCCTAAGCATTTAAAACATTTAATGTGACTTGGTCTAGAAAGGGATGTAGGTGGGGAGGAGGAATGATAAGAAGAAGAAGGAGGACAAGATTTGTTAGTGGGCTCCCTATAAACATCCTTGGCTTTATCCTTTGATGATGAGGATTTGTAGAAAACATCTCTTGAAGATTTGGAAAATTTGTTGTGATAAACTTCTCTTTTCAAGAGTTTCTTCTCTACTTTCATGGCCCTATGAACCACTACATCTAAAGTCTCATCATCATGAAATTCAATTTTATCTTGGATGTTTTTATTGAGTCCACTAATAAATTTAACTATTTTTTTATGATTATTTTCTTTAAGGTTAGTATGATGTAGGAGCACTTCGAGCTCGCGAGCATACTCCTCCACACTTCGTCTATCTTGAGTAAGCCGTTGGAGCTTAATCAAGAGGTCCCTATGGTAGTATGGAGGTATGAAACGTTCGTACGAAATGTCCCTAAAATGTTCCCATGTACTCGCGGGTGAGGCCATGGTTAAGTATCTCCTACGTAGCCATTGTTTGGCTTGTCCCTCTAAAGCTAAACAAACTAACTTTACCCGCAAATGTCCTTCTACATTATACAAGTCAAAAATGTGCTCTACTTTAGCTATCCAATCTAAAAATACACTAGGATCGATGTCCCCATTGAAAGTGGGCAAGTTCAACTTGGGCATTGCAAGGCTTTGGTCCAAGGTGTTATCTTCTTGATGCTTCTTTGGCGAGGGAAGATATACATTAAA
>NW_014544103.1:0-1228 GCF_000741045.1 Vigna radiata var. radiata | reverse complement strand
CTCGTCATCTTTTCCCACAATCAGTTCCCTAATCCCTCCTTCTTTATCTAGCAAACCACCGGGCCTGATTCAGCACAAAACGTGAGGAAATATTATGCTGATGGACACGATTTTGAAAAATATTCAAAAAAATGTCACTCCAAAAATTTTAAATTTACATCGGCAACNAGAATATCAATGTATGTCCAAGACCCGGTAATTATGTAGTAGATATAAAGCAAATGAAATCGTATTTGTATTGCTACGCATCAGATTCAAATGGAGTAATGTAGGCACCAAAAGAATTAACAAATATCAATGTTGTTCCCTCAGGATCTTCAAAAACTTTCATAAACAAGACACGGCATCAAGTATCAATATTCTCTTAAGATTGCTAGATAATGGACTCAAACAAAACAAATATAAAGATAAGGTTGTTGAGTTGATTCAAGAGAATGGGCCAATATTATAAAACAAAACAGAGAGAAACGTAGGACAAACAATACTTCTTGACATGGATAGAAATTATTGTACCTTATGATTGTGTATGGAAGACCAGAATCAGCAAGATACTGTTCAGCCTTTCTCTTCCAAATCTGAGATCAATATAAAACTATAAGCTGCCAATGAAAGAGGAAAGAAAACGATGAGGGAAGAGAAAATGGCACTATCTTTTAACTAAATTGAATTATGCTAAGAAATGGAACTTAAGCTCCATTTATTATAATAGACAAACAAGGCCATGAGATTATGAAAGAATTCAGTTATTAGTATAATAGAAAATATAACCAACCAATATATTCCCATTTCCCAAGCTGTTCAGAGGATGATTAGTGTTTGTTCCACCCATAGACCCAACCAACACAACATGCTTCACTCCTGCAGCCTTGGCTATTCATAGAGGTAATACAGTTTCAGTATCACAAGCACGGATGAATTTGTAGCATGATTTACAACAACAAATGGAATGAATGCAGATTCTTACCAGCATCTATTTGATTCTTCTGGCCAATCCAGTCAACCTAAAATATAAATGAGTAAGCTATAGTATTAATAAAACAATATACATATATAAATAAACTGAGCATGCATAGGGAATAATATGTAATGGCACCTGTTCAGGATATGCACCATCATCAAAATAGAACTCAGGCCTTCCACCTTTTGTTGGATCAAACCCGGGCTTCATTTGTGGAACTGCACTTGTGAGGATTATGAGAGCATCTATACCTTGAAATGCAGGAGTAAT
>NW_014544102.1:0-1228 GCF_000741045.1 Vigna radiata var. radiata | reverse complement strand
TTCCTAGATTAATGTTAGCAAGTATCAGTTGAACTATATAAAAAAATAAAGCATTATTTTTATGAAATAGTGGAGAGGATTAGGAGAAATCTCCTTTATTTGTTTAGCATACACATAGGGTAGTTTATTTATAATATAAGATATGGGATAATGCCCTTGATACAGAATGGGCTGAGCCCAATTAACATAAACACATAACTTAACATCTAACACTTCCCCTCAAGCTGGAGCATATAAATCATATGTTCCAAGCTTGTTACAAAGATAGTCAATTTTAGGTCCTCGTAAAGACTTAGTGAATATGTAAGCCAACTGGTTACTTGAGTTAACGAACTCAGTCTTGATATCTTCGGATATGATTTTTTCTCTAATAAAATGACAATCAACTTCAATGTGCTTGGTTTTCTCATGGAAGACAGGGTTAGAGCTAATATGAAGAGCAGTTTGATTATCACATATAAGTGTCATGTGAGTGACATCTCCAAATTTCAATTCACTAAGTAATTGTTTAAGCCACACAAGCTCACAAGTAGCTGATGCCATAGCTCTTTATTCTGCTTCTGCGCTGGACCTTGNCATAACACTTTGCTTCTTACTTTTCCAAGATATCAGGTTGCCACCAATAGAAGCACAATATCCAGAATTAGACCTCCTATCNGAAGGGGAATCAGCCCAATCAGCATCTAAATAGCAAAGGATTTTTGTATCGTTGTTAGGACCATATAGCAAGCCTTTTCCAGGTGATCCTTTAATATACTTCAGTATGCGAACAACTGCATCGCAATGGTCTTCACATGGGNAGTTTAAGAATTGACTCACCATGCTAACGCGAAGGAAGTGTCCGGACGTGTAACAGTAAGATAGTTTAATTTACCAACTAATCTTCTGTACCGTTCAGGATNTGAGAAAGGCTCCCCCTGATTTGGTAGGAGTTTGATGTTAGGATCCATAGGTGTCTCAACAGATTTAGAGTTAATTAACCTTGTTTCCTCCAAGATGTNTAACGCATACTTCCTCTTAGATATGACAATACTAGTATTGGATTGTGCTACTTCAATACCCAAAAAGTACCAGAGTTTGCCAAGATCTTTGGTTTGAAAATGGTGACAAAGGTGTTGTTTCCTCTGAGAGATGCCAAGATAGTCGCTTCCTNTGAGAACAATGTCATCGACATACACTATTAAGTAGATACATCCAGCACTTGAGTGGCGATAGAACACTGAATGAT
>NW_014544101.1:0-1232 GCF_000741045.1 Vigna radiata var. radiata | reverse complement strand
ACACAAAATAAATGGCAATTACGTGTGTATGCCTTTTCTTCCATTCCACTTAGCATATACATTTCAAAATATTTTAATGGTATATCTACATCACAGTACAGATAGCAAAATTTTTAGCAATAAAAAATTGTATCAATGCATTATTGATGAATTTAGATACTTAAATGAAGAAGGAATTTATGTAAATACTCCTTATTTTACAGGCTCAGTCTATTTTAAATTGGCTTTGTATTGCGGAGACAATTTGGGCTTGCACCAAATGTTAGGCTTCGTCCCCGGGTTTATGGCTAATTTCCCGTGCCGTTTTTGTAAAATCCATAGGGACGCTATGAGACAGCAGTGTGTTGACAATTTTTCGCTTTGGAGAAACCGTCAAAACTACGATGAAGACCTAGCAATTAATGACCAGTCAAAAACTGGTATTAGTGAACTTTGCTGTTTTAATGAAATTCCATCATTCCACTGTACTGAATCTGGGGGATTTGACATTTTCCATGATATCCTTGAAGGATGTTGTGTGTTCTCATTTGAAGTTATAATAATGCATTTGTTAGAGGAAAAATGTTTTGACTTAAATACGCTGAATAGTAGAATTGAGTTTTTTAACTACGGTTCAATCGACAAAGATTCAAAACCTCCTTTAATTAGTTCAGATGAGGGTAAAATAAAAATTTCCATGTCAGCTTCGGAAATGTTTATATTCACAAAGTATTTTGGTTTGATTATTGGCGACAAAGTACCTGAAGGACATGACGTGTGGGCATTGTACATTTTACTTCGAAGGATTATGGATATTTTAATGTCCCCTGCAATTTCTAATGATGATATTAAAATACTTGCAAATCTTATCCAGCAGCATCATGAACTATATTTAAAACTCAGTCCCAAGAAACGCTTAAAGAACAAGATGCATCATATGATTCATTACCCTAGGCTAATCCAGCTTTTCGGCCCGCCCATATATTTTTGGACTATGCGATTTGAGGCTTTTCACCGTTTGGCAAAAGCAATTGCATATTCCATAAGTACAAATAGAAATCTTACGTTATCACTTGCTATCAGAGCTCAGCTAGTTTTCCATTCTTTTTTAAAATGTCACTCTTGTATGGATAATCGATTTGACAGTGGGCCTTCATCATCTTGCAAGTTGTCTGATGTAGCAGGCTTTGATCAAATAGACAATGTAGCCCCCTCTGGGGAAACGATAGTGCAAGTTGTTCCTTGGATCACTG
>NW_014544100.1:0-1232 GCF_000741045.1 Vigna radiata var. radiata | reverse complement strand
ACGGAGGAATAACTGGTTCATCCTTGGTGCGTCTAAGGAGGTGTGTGGAAGAGGATCATCCTTCGTGAAGTATTCGGAGGAGGTGTTTCATCCTTCGTGAAGTATTCNGTGGAGGTGTTTCATCCTTCNTGAAGTATGANGTACAAAAATCATATTTTATGACGTACAAAAACGAACTATGACGTACATAGTTTTGTACGTTATAATATGTGTACAAAAACTGTCATAATATGTTCAGATAACTTAAATTTTTGTTACGTCATAAAATATGTACAAAAACTATCATAATATGTTTAGATAACCTAAATTTTTGTTACGTCATAAAATATGTACAAAAACTGTCATAATATGTTTAGATAACCTAAATTTTTGTTACGTCATAAAATATGTAGACCTATTCTAACGTACAAACGTCATAGTTCGTTTTTGTACGTCATAAAATATGATTTTTGTACTAGTGATTGATTCTTTGTGCCTACACCACTAACATACATGAAATAAAGATATATTATAGAGAGTGAAAACATTAATTACATTTTAAAATTCTGAAAACNGTGAATTATTTTATAATAATAAAAAATTCAAAATTAAGACATATATAATTTACACTATAGNCAAATCCTCCATATGAATTTTTGAAATAACTACTTAAAAAAAAAGTTAACAACATTTCATCATCTATAATTATAATACAAATGTATTAAGTTTACACTATATAATACAGTGGTACCTCTGACCGTCTTTGTTCCTATGCTTCTTTTCTTTTTTTTCATCTACAAAACTTCACCTTGGCAAACATTCACCAAGCCTTCTTCCTTGCATTGCCTCCAAAGGTGCTTCCTTGCATTGTCCCTATAAAAGCTACTTCAACAATTCTGTTTAATGCAACACCACCGCTAAGAAAGCTTTGGTCCAGAATCTGCTCTCAGTTTTCTTCCTACTTCCAACACCTTTTACGATTCCCTTCTCTTTCTCTCTCTCACTGTTCTCAATAGTCATGGCCTTCTGTAGTGGTACCTTGCTTAAGCCAAACTATTGCTTCTCCCCAACCCACAAACCCAAAGCTCCAACTCCATACTATGATACCAGAAAAAAGGTTGGTGAATGAATCATACATACAATTCTACATCTCTCTAATAACACTTTCCATTGCCCTTTCTGATCTAACAATCTAACCACACTAAACACCATTTCTCTCAACATCATACTGTGCTTTTCTTTTTCCTTTTTTT
>NW_014544099.1:0-1536 GCF_000741045.1 Vigna radiata var. radiata | reverse complement strand
TCTTGATAAGGCTATAATTTTATGATTTAATTATACTATTGGGTCAACCTGCCTTACTAAAAATTTGAATAAATTGAAGTGGGATTCAACTAAATTATTTTCATTAGGATTCCAAGTTGGACAAAGGCAACAATAAAAATAAATTATCATATCCCGTTTCCTCAAACATTCGCACACGTAAATTTAGAGACTCTGCGTTTTGTCACCTCACATAAACTAATCTATCCAGGTATTTAGACATGAATTTAACTAGTTTAAATTAAATTCTTATTTATAAATCGAGACTGATTTAAAATAAAAGAAATAAATTTAACTGGTTTAAATAACAGTCTTATTAGTAAATAAATTGTGACTAATTCAATAAATTATAGCAATCCTAGAAACAATGACAAGAGATTTCAAGAGAGAAAGGAAACTGTAATTGCAGGAATGTATACTGATGAACAATGGAAATTAAATATGAACTCCAATCCAAGCAAGGTTCTGTGAAGGGAAAATTAATCATTCTAATTAAACACAGCATAAACACATAAGAACAGTGCGAAGGAGAACCCACTGACTGTAGCTCTGCATGTGCCTCCTTCATCACCTCCCACCGTTGCTGCAAAACCATAAAAATGCAGTATTACAATAATGAAAAATATTACAATAATGAGTAAATGAAAATAAATAGATCATGAAAAAATTATCGTGACGAATGAGAAAAAAAAATTGGGAGAATTCTTACCAGAAGGCGGCAGCAACGACGGAGGCGGGGCTGAAGAGAAAGATCCTGAAATTTTGATGAAGAAAAATAAAATAAAATTGATTGACACCAAAATAGTATTCTGAAATAAAAAGTAGTTGTGAAGAAGAAAAATATTAACAGAAAGTTGTTGACGAAGATGATAAGCATGTTGAAGTGGTGATGAGGTTTGAAGGTGAAACAGAGAAAGGTTTGGAAGCTAAGAGGAAATTAGAATGCAGTAATAAGGGATTGTAAGTAACCTTTGCAGGAGGTGATTTTGAAGTTGACGCCGCAAGATTGAACAAGTTGAAGAGCCTGAGGGATAGTGGTACCCAAAGCTTCAAGTGCTCCAGGAGTTAATGCAAGTTGGCAGAAACATGAATTCTGGGTTGCGTTCATTTCTTTGATTGGATTGCAGCAAGTTTGGGGTGGGTTAGTGGAGTTCAAAAAATTAATGCATGGAGATAGCGGCGCCAGGCATGGTGGTACTTCTTGTCCATTACCAAACCCAATCGCACTGATTCCCAACACCAAAACCAACATCCAAACCTTCATCATCATCTTCTTCTTCTTTCTGCTTCTGCTTTCGCCGTTCTCTTCTACTTTCGTAAATACTTCCAAATCTATGATTGCCTCGCTGGACTCCACATGTTGACTTCCATAATCACAAGATGAGATCCCACGTCTTCGCTTAATTAAAGACAAAAAAGAAACAAGGAGTTGATGGTATGATAAGATTCCAAACGTTTTGAACTTAATATTATGAGGTAGGTTCAATTATAATGAAGCTGGAAATAAAAAAAAAAAAA
>NW_014544098.1:0-1538 GCF_000741045.1 Vigna radiata var. radiata | reverse complement strand
AGCCACCGCGTTCTGCCTTGGTTACCTCCTACGTCACCCCTCCCGATTTCTTTTACAAGAGGAATCACGGTCCGATACCCATCGTTGAGGACATAAACAGGTTCCTTCATCGCTTGCCATTACTATGTAGGTTTTAGTTTATCTTGCTTTGTGACGTGTTTGGTTTTAAGGAGCAGATATTCCATGTTCGTGTCCAGTTTGTTGGAGCATCACTGATTATTTTGCCAACTGATAATTATTTGGTGGGAAGGTAATTTCTTCTAATCCATATTTGTTTCTTATAAAACTATTATTACCCATCAGAAAACTAGTTTCTGTGTCTTTATGCTTTAGTAATAGAAGTTGCATAATCTATGTATATTATTGTTTTTGGGTCCATTGTCCCTTATTGGTTTGTAGTATTGGTCTTTGGTAGAAATGTGCTATTTTATCAGTTTCCGTAAATTAAGTTTGTCTGTAAGGGCTCATGATATCTTTCTGCGAAATGTCTATCTATAAGGAATTCATCTATTAATTTTGTCTAATGAATTTGATACTAATTAAAATATTTATTTAAATTTGGAAAAGATAGAAACCACATAGGCGTCTTTGTGATTTTAAAAGGGTGGATTTCATAGGAATTCAGAGTAATTTTGTACACTTTGAGCAAGATAGTGATAATGCTAATTCTTACCATTATCTAAGCATCATTTTACTAGCAAAATCAACTCCTTCATAGCTTTAACCTTGTTTTATCCTCACGTTTAGTGTGTTTTCTAGTTTTCTTGTGTTTATTTAGTATATGCTTGTTTTTACCTCTAATATCTATGTTTGAGTGTGTGAAATAAAGGAATAGAAGCAATTCTATAGTGGAGGAAAACAAGCAAGAACTCAAGGGAACATGTTTTGGGACAATAAAAGATTAATCTGAAGCAAATACCCATTTTGGACGCCTTTGGAAGCGCACAAGAACTTGAATTATAGAAATGCTGAAGCTGCGCTGGCGCTGAGCAGTACATTTCCAGCGCTGAGCGCCAGAGTTCAGTGATTGTAGCGCTGAGCGCCACTTTCCCAGCGCTGAGCGCCAGAGTTGCAGAGTTTCCAGAGAATTTCTGCGCTGGGCGCCAGGAATCCGCGTTGGGTGTGAGAAGTTGTTGTATCTCACATCTGATGCAGTGAAAAATGGCGTTGGGCGCCAGGAAGCCGCGCTGGGCGCGAAAATTCGCTGATGTGTCAAAAAAGGGGTTATCTAAATATGGGTCTCGCGATTTTTGAGAGACTTCTCCTCCTACACTTCATTCTTCACCTAGAAAGACTGGGAGAGGCCCTTGGAGGCTGTTTGGGGTGTTGGGAAACTCTCCCACTCCTCCTTGGGTCTTCAAGCTTCATCAATGGTGATTTTGCCCCTTTTGGGTTGAGGAAGAAGATGAGTCTCAAATTGGAGATGGAGATGTGAAGGGGAAGCGCAAATGGAGCATGGAGCAGCTGCCAAGAACCTTGGGAAAGGCTTTGCATCTTCTCTTTGGTTCCAATTTCTTCCCTATCTCTTCAATTTGTAG
>NW_014544097.1:0-1349 GCF_000741045.1 Vigna radiata var. radiata | reverse complement strand
TCGAAACTTAAGATGCAATGGTCCTTTTTGCCTTTTAATGTCTTTGGTAACTCTTTTGAATTCTTATTTTGCTGTTTTATGGACCATAGGCTTTTGTTGCATCCAATTTTGTGGAATCAAACAGCAAGCAATGCAGAATTTGGAAACTCACAGCATAGCTCTCGGCAATAATCAAAATACAGTGCAGAAAATTGACCAAATGAACAGTACTGCATATAGGTTCAATCCAATGATTCAAACATATTTTAATGATGAATTAAGACTTGTTGAAGCTAATTTGATGGATCAAAACGGCATATATCAGAATTTCACTACTGCAGTACCAATTTTCCACTAAAATTCACAACTAGCATGGTCAAAATGCACTTGAACTGTAATTCTGGTTTGAAAACAACAAAAAGAGTTTGGAAATGGTATTTGAAAGTTTCTCAAACAGCAGAAACAGGTTGAAGATGATTGGCAATGATCTAATACCAATCTTGACTCAATTATGCAGAATTTTTATCTCAAAGATGTGCAGCAACTCGGCTTAATGCTTTTAAAGGCTTGCAACATGAAAAACACTTGGAATCAACTCAGTTTCATCTTCCAAATGATTCAGGCATTGACTCAATCAATTGTTGTTCAATAGAACAATACAAAATGCCATATGAACAGTGAACTATTGTTGCAGCAGAAATAGATTTCTGGAAACCGAAACAGAATTTGCAAAATAAAACAGATCTGAATTTTGATTGGCAAATTAAACACCTGAGCTCAATTCTGTATTGTTCATTGCTCTTAATTGGTGTAGCCACATCCAAACAATTCAGTTTTTGGTAAAAACTTGGTTGAAAAAAAAACCAGATGCAATGACAGAAAAGCAAACTACACTAACATGACTCTAAACAAAACAGAATTGATGTTTAAATGATAAAATGACTCAAAGCAGCAAAGAATAACCGAATAAAATGATGAGAGACTCAAGCAATCACAGCTAGTATCAAAGAAGTACTCAGAACAGAACTTAAACCACAACAAAGATGTTGAAAACAGAGATGAAATCCAGAAAACAGCAAGACAACTCAGGAAAATTCTGACAGCATGGAAATGGAAAAAGTATGGACTTATCTCACGGTTCTCGCTTGAACCATAGCTCTAAATACCACTTGATACATCAAGGGAGATGTAAGGAAGATGCACTGTGAGATTGGAGGTGTATGGACGCTTGGAAGGCAACTGAAATCAATGTAACAGTGGAGGCAGCAGCTGCAAATGCTGGAGGAAATTCTGGATCAGATTGGCTGGGATATTTGGAGGAGAGGCAGCGGGTTGTGGTGTTTATGGTGAGTGGAGATGGAGGCTAGCTT
>NW_014544096.1:0-1111 GCF_000741045.1 Vigna radiata var. radiata | reverse complement strand
GAGACGGTGGCCGAAGACGGTTGCTGGAGACGGTTGCCGGAGACGGTGGCCGGAGACGACGGCCGGAGACGGTGGTTAGAGACGACGGCCGGATGGTGGCGAGCGGCAACGGGCAGTGGCGGACAGCAACACCGGACAGATGCAAGACAAAAACCAGAGATTGCCCATTGAAGTATAAAGGCACAGGTTGAAAAAGAAACTTTTAGGGGGGCCGCCGGTGGCGGCGGCCACCGGCGGCAACAAAGACAAAGTAGAAAAGGATCAGAAAACCTGCTCTGATATCATGTTAAATATAGTGAAAATTATATATTGAAATTAATCCCTTGTGTTAAATACACACATAGGGTTCTCTATTTATAATAGAAGAAATATGGGCTAAGCCCAAATATAAATGAATATGTAAGAATAAAATAAAATAAAATAAGAACAATATTTCCCCAATAAACATATAGGGACTTTATTTCCCTAATTAACATAAACACAATATAAACTAAATATAATATCTCTAACAGGGGTTAACTTTGATTTTGATAAAGTGAGAGTCCAGATTTTTGGAAAAGACAAAGTTCCAGGAATTAATGAAGTGGTAGTTATGGTAAGAAGTGAAGAACGCGAAAGGGGAATAATGCTAGAAACCCCAACCATGGAAAACTCAGCCATGGTAGCAATCGGATCGGCCAAGATGGTTGATCCCCAAATGAGGGGACTCACAAATCTGGAAAAGAAAAAAGAAGGAGTGTGGCGTACCTTCTGTAACAAACCTCGCCACACTCGTAATAAATGTTGGAAGCTACGTGGAAAGCCTCCTAGTCGAGATTAGGGATCCCAAAATCGTGAAAAGGAAGGGGGAAAAAGAAGCAACAACAGTAGAAAGGGTGGACAAGCACACCTAGGTTCTGCAAAACATGAAGAAAACAGCAGCGAACCAATTCCACTTAATTAGGATGAGGTTCAGCAGATGCGCTCCTTCCTTAACAAGTTGGATAAATCACCAGGTAGTTGTTCTCTATCATATTCAGCTATGTTTGGTGAGCAGATGCGTTCCTTCCTTAACAAGTTGGATAAATCACCAGGTAGTTGTTCTCTATCATATTCAGCTATGTTTGGTGAG
>NW_014544095.1:0-2464 GCF_000741045.1 Vigna radiata var. radiata | reverse complement strand
AGTTAAGAGATAAAGATGACAGTATTTAAATATTTATACAGTCATCCAAAAATTTAGTGGAAATTAGAAGGAAATTAAAACTTGAGTACAAGTTCCCCAATGTTCTCCAAAATACATAATAAACTAAAGATCCANGGATGCCTAGAGNGTGTTTCCAAAAATAACAAACTATTGAAATAGGAACTAATAAACGTCCTAAGTATTAGGGTTGGGTCTTCTTCAATCTCCAACGCTTGCTCCAATGGTACATCATCACCTACTGCTCACATCCAAAGGATTGGATGATCATCGCAAGGGGGAAGGTAAGCACATGCAACACATACAATGCAAGGGTGAGCTAGGTCTCAAACAATCATACAATTCATTGCAAGAACGNTCATACACACTTAAACATGTAAGTCATCATAACACAAACATTTTATTTCACAAAACTCATTGAAACCAACANCATATCAGGTTAAGACTTTTAGACACGTCCGGACATANAATGTATATAGAGNTGGGGCGGGTTGTGCACTTGTGGTGGCCTCTACTGCTTTGCAAAGCCATTGCCGAGGGGTTTCACCCGACCACACACAAGGCTGGTCCGTTACCNNGGAATAGACCTCCANTGATAGCACCTACCCTAGGACCTCCCACTACTCTCACCACACGCGTCAATCCTCTCTAAGTGAGAATGAAAGACNGTTAGAGTGTTAGGGATAACCCCTCATAGTGGAAGCCTCTTACATACATTCAATACACTAATTGATCTCACCGAGAGATCTTAATTTCGTATTCAATCCGANCACTTTAAATCATATGATATTCCTCTTGAATCAATAATGTACCTCATAAACCACTTTGATTCATCAAACGTAAAATTTCATAGTCATTCAAGTGCATTCTTACTATATTGTCTCATACCAAACCCATACACCATCGTACAACATCAACCATGTCATAAAAACAACTCATACATTACATACTTTCACAAAACCAACACTTATTAACACAAATNTCTTTAGGACCTTTAATTATCAATACTTAAGTAATTCAAACAGCCTTGAGAACCTCACCAATGGCNNNGGAAGGGTCAAAAACCCCCAGAACGACCTAAAGAACGTCCAAANCGGACGTCCGGAACCNCNCAAACTATCAAAAACAAACACGACAGCAGAAAATGGCNCCCCAGCGCCCTTCAGGGGCGCCCGAGCGTNAATTCTGNAGATTTTTCTGCAGATTTTTCAAACTCACACCCTTANGTTTCATTTTAGGCCTTTTGGTGGATTTCTNGCACTCCTAACTTGATCTATATGATGAATCTAACTTGCCTAACCAACTTTAANACTTNCTAAACCAATTCTCTAGTGATTTCACATCAATCTACATTCAAATTACTCAATTTCATCAACACATGTGCCCAATTCTAATTCTACCANTTAAGCAATGTTTTTACCACTTTTAAAACTTCTAANAAGTCATAATTGACTTAATCAAACTGTCCCCACTGCCCACTTACACCCTAGACCTCAATTACTCAAAAACACCCTCCAACTTCCTCTAAATTCACTCAAAACACTAGTTTTCCTNAACCTAAGGACTCAANTCCACTTCTACCATTTAGAACCTCATTTTAACCAATTTTATAGTTCTAATAAGTTATAATTAACTTGCCTAAGCTGCCTCAACAGTCCAAAAACGTGACAGACCTCATTTGCTCAAAATCACTACCTCACTTCCTCTAAATGACCTAAAATTGACACTAAGACACTTGATTTTTCTTCCTAACAATACCACAACAGATTTTTCACACCAAAGTAGTCCCAACATAAATAATTCATCATTCAAAATCATTCCAAACAGTTCATAGCCATCAATCACCAAATTCACATAACACACCCACTTCCATATACATGCATTTCAAGTCAATAGAACCAATTTCATGCCTTCAACAACATACCATTTCAAAATTATCATGCATTCACATCATACAACTAAAATGAAAAGTAGAACTAGCTCCCCTTACCTCTAGTGTAGACAACCAAGCTCAAGTAAGAACTCTAGACCACTTTCTTACACTCCCAAAATGTTAGAATCACCTATAAATCATCAATTGATGATGGAGAACGAATTTTAGAACCAATTAGAAGCTAGATTATGGAATAGAACGAAATGGACANCTTGTTGTAAGAAATCACGTGCTTACAACCCTAGGGAAAAATAGAGAAAGGGGTTTTCTTACCCGTTGGAGGAAACGGAAAATNAATCGGTAGAAACGTAGCTCTTGGAGTCGTGAATGCTTAGGTAGCTTCAATTTGAGAAACAAACAGTTAGATTCTGAGTTATGGTTGATGGAAGGTAGAGGAATGAAGGGAAGAAGAAGAANGAGAGGTGTGTTTGTCTGGAGGGTGGAGGAATGGGCTGAAACTTAGAATGAAGTGTTTTTATAAAAGTTTTATTTTTAGAACTTTACCCAATGCTT
>NW_014544094.1:0-2468 GCF_000741045.1 Vigna radiata var. radiata | reverse complement strand
AAAGGATTGGCTTCAGTCGCAGCCTAATCAAAGTCTGACTAGTTGGGAGGATGTGGAACACAAATTTCTGGTTCGCTTCTTTCCACCATCTAAAAGCACAGAGATAAAGGCTGCAATTGCTACTTTTGTCCAAGGAGTAGATGAACCACTGTGTGAAGCCTGGGAAAGATTCAAAGCTTTATTGAGGAAGTGTCCCAATCATGGCTTTAGCTTGGAGATGCAAGTGCAAATCTTCTACAATGGTTTGCAACCTCANACAATGATGATGCTTGATGCATCTTTTGGTGGGTCGGTTCTATTAAGAACTGCTGATGAGGCCATTGCTGTTATTGAACATATGGTGGCCACTGACATGCGGAGCCGACGTGGGAGGACTCAAGTTCAGAAAAGGGGAGTTTATGAACTTAATACTCAAGATGCAATACTTGCACAAAANAAACTTCTTGCCCAACAGATGGAGGTCCTAACCCAAAATATGGCCAAGTTACCTCAACAGTTACAAGCAATGCAAAACCAAGCCCAACCACATCATCAAGTTATGAGATGCAATTTCTGTGGAGATAATCATCCTAATGGCCATTGTCAAGTTCCTAGTGGTTCCCAACCTGAAGAAATCAACTACATGGGGAACCAAGGAAGACAAAATTTCTTCAACAACACCTTCCCTAATCCTTCCAATCAAGGGTGGAGACAAGCACAAGAAGCTTCTGGTAGTAGAAATTCTTATCAACCTGCTCATCAATACTCATCTCAGAATGATAAGAATACAAANCTAGAAGAAACATTGCAGATGTTCATGCAACAGTCCATGCAAAACCAAAANAATACNGATGCATCTATAAAGAATTTGNAAATGCAAGTTGGTCAGTTGGCCAAACAATTGGCAAGTCAACAAAGTGGACAATTTTCTGCTAATACTCAAGCCAACCCTAAGGAAGAGTGTAATGTCATATTCACTAGAAGTGGAAAAGAGGTTGGGAGGAAAGGAGAAGAAAAAGAAAAGAAAGAAGAAGAAGAAGAAGAAAAGGAAAAGAATGAAGAAGAAAATCAAGTAGAAAAAGAAGTGGAAGAAGAGATTGTTGAAGGAGAAGAAGAAAATAGAGGAAAAGAAAAAGAGAAAAAGAAAAAAGAAAAAGAGGTTGTGAAACACCTTCCTTATCCCAAAATCTCCTCCAATAGAGAAAAGGAGAAACAATTGGCTCGGTTCAAGCAAATATTNAACCAGCTTGAGATCACTATGCCCTTGACTGAAGCACTGCAACAAATTCCTGCCTATGCAAAGTACATGAAGCAAATCCTCAACAAGAAGAAAAAGTATTTAGATGAGGAAACAATTGAAGTGCAAGGAAATTGCAGTGCCATCATGCAGAAGACTCTCCCTCCAAAATTTAAAGATCCGGGGAGTTTCACCATTCCATGCACCATTGGAAACCATGATATAGGGAAAGCTCTTATTGATTTAGGGTCTAGCATCAACTTGATGCCCCTATCTATGCTTAAAAAGATTGGTGGTCTTGAAGCCAAGCCAACAAGAATGAAGCTTCAGTTGGCCGATAGGTCCATCAAATATCCTTATGGTGTGGTAGAAGACGTGGTGGTGAACATTGATAAGCTCCAATTCCCGGTGGACTTTGTTGTGATGGAAATGGAGGAANATGCTGAGATACCACTCATCCTTGGAAGACCTTTCATGAAGACAGCTAAGGTTGTCATTCATATGGAAGAGGGAATACTAAAATTAAAAGACCAGGAGAGAGAGGTAACCTTCAATGTCTTNAGTGCTNCACAACCAAGTCAAGAGGAACAAACTAGCCTTGAAGCAACCGATGAAGTTCTATCTGTNACTAGNCTACCAAGGCAAGTTGCTAAGTTGGCCAAGAAGAGTCTTAATTGTTTCTCCCCAAAAGGGAAAGAAGAACAAGAAGATAAGGAAGAAAAACTAGTTCACCAAGACTCTGTTGTGGAAAAGAATGAACCCAAACCTGGCAAACCAGTGAAGCTAAAGAACAAGGTATGGGTCATCAAGGCTATCAAGGCAAATGCAATACTTGAAATTGAGGCTCCTTACTCTAGGAGAGTTAAGTTGGTTACTAGAAAGCTTTTGAGAATGTGTTGGTGTCATGAAAGGAAGAAGCACACCAACATCAAAAATCAAACTTGAGCATAGTGGTGTCAAGCTAATGACGTTAAACAAGCGCTTACTGGGAGGCAACCCAGCTTTCTAACCTTTTCTTATGTGTGATTTTGTTGTTTGAGTGTGTTTTGATTGCTTTAACTTGGTTTAATGTGTTTTAGTTGATTTGGTGATTTTTGAGTGTTTAAGTTTGGATGGTAGTTTTTAGGGTGTGACTAATACATTGTTGTAGTTGTTGAATTTTATTGTGAATTGGTGTGTCTTGGAGTGATTTAGCTTGTTAGGATGTATTCTGGTGTGATTGAGTATAATTTGGTATGTTATGATATGTTTA
>NW_014544093.1:0-2484 GCF_000741045.1 Vigna radiata var. radiata | reverse complement strand
ATGGTTTTTCCATAGTTTTCCAGAATAAACTATGGTGGCGACTCCAAAATCTCTTTTTCAAAAACGTTGTTTTCTTTTTGGATCGTCGTCCCGTCGCGATTCCGGTTGCGACACACCCCTTTCACTATGAGTTTCATTCTCATTAGTGGTCATGCTTTCAATCAACCCATAGGCCTCCTCAGCAGTCTTTCTCTTGATATTACCTCCAGCTGAAGCATCTAGCATAAGCTTTGACTGTGTACCAAGACCTCCAAGGAACGTGAGAACTAAAGTTGTCTCATCAAAATTGTGCACAGGCGTCTTTCTCAATAAGCTTTTAAATCTATTCCACGCCTGACCTAGGGTTTCCTCCATGCCCTGCTTAAAAGAAGAAATCTCCATCTTTCCATTGTTGATTTTAGACTGTGGAAAATATTTATTCAAGAATTTTGCCACCACAACCTCCCAGGTTGTAAAGCTTCCCTCCGGAAAAGAATACAGCCACAATTTAGCATTGCCTCCCAATGAGAAAGGAAACAAGCTAAGTTTGATTATATCATTTGAAACACCGTTGATCTTCACTGTGTTACAGATCTCATTAAATATGGTGAGATGATCATATGGACTTTCATTTGACAATCCATTAATCTGGTTGCTTTGCACCAAGTGTATCAACGCCGGATTCATCACCATGTTTAGTGCATTGTTCCTCGGCATTACAATATTGTTAAAGTGTTGAGGATCAACCACATTAGATGTGTCTGCTAGGTAGCGTCTAGGAACTTCCTCCCCAAACATCTCTTTTGTGCTTTGGTTGGATGCTTCTGGTGAGGGTTGCAAAAATATCTCCGGAGGAAGGAATAATTCTCTAGAAATTCAAGTTCTCCTTTTCCTCCGAGTTTCACTCAAGCCTTCAAGAAGAGGTTGTTGATTTTTCTTGCTGCTAGTATGAATTGTTTCCTGCATACACAAGAAACAAAACCCTAAAAAGCACTTTTATATAAAAATAAAACAAAAACAAAAACAAAAACAAAAATCAAGTCAAATTCAATCAATAATCACACTACTTGAATAGTTAAACTAATGAGTCTCCGACAATGGCGCCAAAAACTTGTTAACACCCTGACAAGTGTATTAGATCACAACAAGTAATAAATAAACGGTAAGTCCAAGTATCGTCTCCCAAAGGACTCTTAGGCCTAAACGTTCATGTGATTAATGGAAATCATGAGACTTGTACAAACAATAAGTTGAGTTTTAAATGCAAAACAAGAAGTGAACATGCCTGCAAAGGTTTGATCAATTGGCAGTAAAAGATATGGATGAATGGTATTGTTGGGGTTTACGGTTTCATCCTAATCCACTCTCAAATATCTAATGTTCTTCTTAGATTCAACTTTGTCATCAATGTTTATGCCATTTTCTATTTTACTCTAAATCTGATCTCTTGGTGAAAAGATCCTAATCACAATTACTAGTTTACTATATCTAGTCTCCCTAGCAATTATTCATGCAATACACACAGAAGCTTAAGGCAATTGATGTTCCTATTGCTATCTCTAGGTAATATTCATTATCAAGAGTAATTCTTCATATCTAGACCTAACTATACGTCTCCATATAGAAAGAATCAAGGATGATGTGTTTGAATAACGTCTTAAACAAAGCATTAGTAAGAAAGGAAGAAAAACTCAAACTATTGATAAACACAAGTATATGAATAAAATAAGAAATTTGATATTAGAGATTTTCAAAGAATTACATCGTTCCCCAACAACAAAGGGCTTAGTTCACCATAATCATGGTGAAACTAGATGAATTGAATGGAAAGAATATAAAAGATAACCCTAGATTTGTAATATTGGAGCTCTCGCATCCAAGATCCGCCTCCAAGGTGTGAAAACTGTGTTTCTGCATCCTTTCTGCCAAAAGATACATTCTTTGGTTCATGCACTTCTATTTAAAGCACAAAAAATAACTAAAAATAAGCCCAGGTCATAAGTACACCGCTCGGCGGTAGTTAACACCGCCCGACGGTAGGCACGACACCCCATCCACCCCTTAGTGTTGTCGCTTGAGCGTTCTCTTTAAATTCCACTAACGAGTCCACCGCCTGGCGATGGGTTGTACCGCCCGGCGGTGGCTACGATTCCATCTTCACCCCTTGGCGGTGCCCTTTAAGCGCGTGGCAGTGTAATCATAAAAGGTCTCACCGCCCGACGGTGCTATCACTGCCCAACGGTGGCTGTCATTCAACTATGCTTCATTCTTCCACCTTCTTCTACATCCAACACTTCTCTTCCTTCAATTCATTCATCAAACTCCTGATAAATCTTGTCAAAACAAAGGAAACCTAGCATAAAACCCAGAAAACCCACTTTTACTCTCTTTCTCTCTAACTTAAGCATTTTGCATGATTTCAAGCTAATTCTAAGTCATAAAGGGTGTGTTTTTATATAAATTTTAAGTATGAAAATAATGGTTTTTAGACCGTTATCAGAATGC
>NW_014544092.1:0-2424 GCF_000741045.1 Vigna radiata var. radiata | reverse complement strand
AGTCGACATTTGCCAATTTGTTAGGTCGATTTTATACGGGAATTGATAGTTTTTTTGGGATTGCAATTATAAATTGTTATTATTGTCTCACGAAAATATAAATGCACCTAAAATTACTGAGCCATGTTGATTCTCACATCTTTGCACTCTTAGAATTGATTTGTAAAGTCAACGAGTGGATACACCGACCTGATATATCGAGTTTCTGCAGTTTTTTACGGCAAATCGGTGGACTTTCGCGATTAGTTTGCTTATATACTTTCAATTCACAAATGAATAAAGCATCGAACCTGGATCAACTTCTTTGTATGGTAAGATGCTGAATATAATAAAGTAATCACATATTTAATGCAATTGCACTTATGTCTAGTCAATTTCTTTTCAATAAAATAATGGAATTTACCACCGGAATAGCTATTACAGCCCCAAAATAGCTTTGAATCGACTCTATTTTCTAGGAACTCGACAGATTTTGTTTTCCTTTTTTGGCTTAAATTACTCCGTAGATACTGTTTTTTTAAGTAGCTGATACGTTTTTGCTTGGGGCACATCAAAAAACTTAAGCTCGTTCGAATGGCTTTCTACATTTACAATACGGTATCGTCAAGGTGCGTGACTCACCTCGCAGTGTTGGATCGTGAATTCCCTTCATGTGCTGCTTACCTATGTTAAAACCTCTGTAAATGAAAACTAATGAGGTGGATATATACGAGTCAATGATGCGCCATATCAACATATTGTGTGAGAGTTCACTGCTTATTTTTTCTTATGCAAAGAAGGCTGGAAAATTTAAGGAACATCGCAGTGGTCTTCCGTTTGTTTTGCAAATTGGAATTCATGTGTATTTGACTATTTATTCATTTTTCTAATCATTTGCCCTGGCCAGACTTTCAGGAAGCGGATAGTTGGAGGGCGACAATTTATGATGATGTACAACATGGCAAAACTTTGGAAACTTTGTCGGGAGGCCCTTGCCAGGAGCCGAAAGGCTACAATAACGACAAAGCTTCCTCAATCAACACTTGGGGTGGGTGCGTGGTAATTTATAGTGATTACATGTGCAAAGGCACTAACAAAACGATGAAACCCGGGAGTCCTCATCATAAAGATTTCAAACTGCTACACTTCGATAATGTGCTATCTTCCATCGGTCCCTGCCCATAAATTAAATGAAGTGACCGTGAAAATATTGAATCATATAGGACTCGTGGATATGTCGCAGGCTATCGGTCAACTCAGACGTTGTATCAAAAACCGAGGCAGATAGTCAAATTTTAACTGTTAACGGGATATTGTTTTATGACGAAGAGCTCACGAGGTTTCAATATTTTCAAATAAATCAATCATTGAATCTACTACCTGTCCTTATTCTTTCTTCTTCAAATGCTCCACCTCTAAAACTGTTTAAGCATCACGAGACTCTAGAAGGGGACGTATCCGTAAAAATTGAAATGCATTCTCTTGCAGAGTAAATTTATATTTCGAAGGATTTTCACTCATACCCAGCAGCCATGAAATAACATTAAGGGTAAATTATAACACCATTATACAATTTCAATTGCCAATTTTTAAGCAAAGGTAACTCTCTCCGCAACTCACCAATACTTACTTCAGTCCGAAAAATTTTACAATGGCCGTTTCCGGATGCGTTGTACCTGAAGATTGGAACGCACTCTAAAATGGTCATTGTAAAGATTTAGAAAGAATTTCCATCTGAATTGAGTATTGGTGAGTCGCAGAGAAAGTTAAATTTTAAACTACATATAGAGAGTAACTCATAAGCCGTCCGTTGATAAAAATGTATTCCAGAGGGTATTTTGCTACACGTTGATGAAAAATAATGAAGATTGAATTTTATCCATTTTAATTATTTTATCGGTAGTTTCTTGCCAATCTGAGGAGAAAATGTAAAGAGGAAACTGTTGGGTATTTCTGACTGAAGAATTGTGACTAAATATTTCATTAATTTTTCTTTTTATTATAGAGATAGAGATTCGACTTGGACTTTGTGACTAAAACTAGGAATTTCAATGTTTATTTGGTCAAATTTTAAATTTTAAGAGGTGCCAACTGAAGAAAATTCTACGAGAAACCCCATAGAACTCTTTTTTGACTTTTGACTCATTTTAAACGTTATGAATTGTGTCTCAAAAGACTCAAAATTCAGTGTATTTCTTACATTGTTATTTATTTTAAAGTTTTACCCACAAGACACTTTGTAGTTGCTGCTTATATTTTCTTACAAACTCGTAATATATTATCAACACATGAAAAAAAAAAATTTCCGTTTGAATTTTTTCCATCCATTTTTCTGCGCTTAGCAAGAATTCAAATGCGAGTCATTCAACGCTTGATTATTGTGGGACGCTACGGAATGTGACTGACATAAACGTATGCTTCTCCGTACATACATGTAAGTAATGT
>NW_014544091.1:0-2472 GCF_000741045.1 Vigna radiata var. radiata | reverse complement strand
CTTCCACACACTGCAACTCGTTCAAATTCTTCTGCTTCTCTTCACATGCTTTCACTCCCTTTTGCATTAATTTTGCTACCAATACCCATTTGGTTGCCTTTGACTTTGAAGCAGGCACGGTCAAGAAAGCTAACAGGGATTGGAAGACAGACATGTTCATTACAATGACTTCCCTGACCACTCTAACCAAAGAAACAAGTTGTTGATCGTGATCCAAGACTGGTGATACTCCAAATTTGCTCTCCATCTGCTTCAAAGAAGTCATCAACTTCTTGGCATTCTTCTTCATCTTCTTAGAGAAGAAACTATATTCGGCTACAATTTTTTCAATGCTTGAATCCCCCTTTCTCCTTCTAAGAGCAGAATGAAGGGCTTGAACATTTTCCTTCATCTGTAACATGGTGTCTCTTGTGATGACACAGATATCCAAAATTCTCACTGAACCATCCATTATCTCTTCCATGCATTTCTCACCTTGATGATTAGAAATCAGCTGTTGGGTTGATGCCATGTTGAGAATATCTTCCAAGCAAATAAGCAAATCTGATAACGAAGACAAGCCAGTGCCAATTGAGTTTGATGTGGATGTTTTAGTGGCTTCCCAAGTTTTCAGCTTGTTCAGCTCTTCCTCTACTCTAGTTATGTTAGGATGAGATCCAGAAGGAAAACTGTTAGAGCGAACATGGAACTTGTTTGCCATGGCTACTCTTTTTGTTTATGTTCTTTTTCAAGAGAAGCTCAATGTTTTGGTGCTGTCACCAAGTGCTTAACTCTATATATATATAGGAGCTATTCATGATTGATTCCTATTGGTCAAGAAAACAGGCAGCACAGTTAACCTCTCATGATCAATGTGAACATGTGGTAGCAGCATGTGTTTCCTGAGAATTTGATGAGTTTGTCACATCTCTGCCAAACATTGTGCACTATTATTTGTGATATAATACACGCCACATTGGTTGTGCATAACTGGCATGTTCTCCAAGTGTTGGCAATCAGAAAACTTCGTTAGTCATCAATTAATTTGCCTCCTTTGCTGCCACATTGCCTCTTCGCTTCAAATTATAAAATGTGTTGTTTCAGCTTCAAGGATATACATTACCTGGCTTGTCTCAATGATAAGAAGCTATAACTGCAAAATATTGTTAAAAATGGCTTTTGGATCTTTGAGATCAAAATCTGGTTGTCATTGACAAATAGACAACAATGAGTTATTTTTTAATTTTGAGTACAGATTTCGAGAACAAAAGGATGAGTTATTTGGCGTGTACACGAGTGGCTTGTAACTCTTATGTCTCCCCCTTTTTTATTTTACCAACTCCTTTTCATCATGTTTTAAACCAATGAAGAATTTTGTATTGTAGTACACGTTAAAGGACGAGTATCCACCGTCCCAGTTTCAATGGCTTGATGTTATATATTGTTAAAGGTTTTGTATGCACACATCATTGTTGTTTAGTATGTGACTCTATTGCAGAAAATTTTGACATCTTTGTTTGAATAAAAGATCTCCTCTCTGAAAGAAAATAATTTTCAATCTCATCACAGCTTGTGATTGGTTCATTTTAAATATATGAACCAATAAAATAGTAATACATAATCTGTTATTAAAAATTTATTAAAAAAGGTTGTTAAAATATCATGGTCCAGCCGGCTGAGATCTGCAGCCACTGATACAGCAGCTGAATAGAAATAAGCATATTTTTACGCAGTTGAATCCAAGCAATACATTTTCATTATTCTGATAAATATGTAATTACTTGTCAATATGGTGTGAGTTTGGCTGTTTTGTAGCTTTTAAAAGATAACTATAAGTATGAACTTTTAACTGATAAGGACGTTGACTTACCCAACATTCTCTAACAAGTAAATTATATGCTTAGTCACAGAAATATGATAAGTGTAAAGCAATATTCTCTCAAGGAAAAAGGTGACCTGAAGAAAAAATATATCGAAACATAGAGTATAAACATTCAGTTGTATTTCATCGTTAAGACTTTTGAATTGTATACATGTACAAATTGATGGGGCAAAACTTTTCAACCCTCAACTGATCCCTAAAACTTGGATACTTTGGAGGATTTGGAGAGAAAATCACTGTCTAAACTCTATTGAGTCATGATGTTCAAAAGACAGGCTCTTGTTCTAACCATGCGCCTGAATACGCTCTCCAAACCATTTTCTATGATTTCAATTCCATTCTCCAAAGCCTCCAACCTTTCATGTGCAGTCTGCATCGTTGCAACATTAGTACCTTCATTTACAAGGCTGCTTAAAGATGCTTCCACACACATCAACTCGTTGGAACTTTTTGTGTTCTCTTCACATGTTATCACTCCCTTGTGCATTAATTTTGCTACCAATAACCATTTGGTTGCCTTTGACTTTGAAGCAGGCACGGCCAAGAAAGCTAACAGGGATTGGAAGACAGACATGTTCATTCCAATGACTTCCCTAACCACTCTAATCAAA
>NW_014544090.1:0-2480 GCF_000741045.1 Vigna radiata var. radiata | reverse complement strand
TGGTCAAGTAATCAAAATATTAAGAAGTGATAATGCAAAAGAGTATTTCTCATCCTCCTTTTCTGCCATCTTGAGTTCCCATGGTATCTTACATCGGTCTACTTGTCCTCATACACCACAATAAAATAGTATAGCACAACGAAAAAAATAAACACTTAGTTGAAACTACTCGTACCCTTTTGCTTGGTGCTCATATTCCTATCCATCACTGGGGAGATGTCATCTTAACTGCATGTTAACTTATTAATAGGATGCCCTCCTCCTCTCTTGATAATAAAATCTCTTTCTCCATTTTGTTTCCTAATGATCCTCTCTTTCATACATCTCCCCGAGTGTTTGGGTGTGTATGTTTTATTCATGACATGTCTCCAAGTCTAGAAAAATTCTCCGCTCGTGCTCTCAAATGTGTCTTCTTAGGCTATTCTCTACTTCAAAAAGGATATCGGTGTTACTCTCCTGAAACTAAGAAGTATTACATGTCTGCCAATGTCACATTCTTTGAACAGACTCCTTACTTCTCTCCATCCGTTCAGGATGTTTCTATCCTCCAACAGGTCCTTCCTATTCCGATGGCTGAGTCAAATAGCTCCACTGTCTCTGTCATTCCAAGTTTTGATCACCATCCTCCTGCACCCATTTCTCCACATATTGAGATCATCCCACACAGGGCCCCAATGGATAGTCCATCTCCCCAAGACAATGGTGAATCTCCTACCTCAGATTCTTCTCCCTCGACGCCTCCTGGAGAAAATGATTCAGCATGGCCTATTGCCCTCAGAAAAGGTACTCATTCCACTCGAAACCCTCATCCCATTTATAACTTTCTTAGCTATCATCGATTGTCGCCCTCCTATTTTTCTCTTTTATCCTCAACGTCCTCTGTTGTTATACCCAAGAATGTGAAAGAAGCACTTGACCATCCTGGATGGCGACAAGCTATGATTGTAGAAATGTAGGCTCTTGACCACAGTAATACTTGGGAGCTGGTGCCCCTTCCCCCGGGCAAAAAGGCGGTTGGTTGTCTAGGGTGTATGCAGTTAAAATCGGCCTTGATGGTGAAATTGATCGGCTCAAAACTCGCCTTGTTGCAAAAGGTTGCACTCAGGTTTATGGTCTTGATTATTGGGACACTTTCTCTCTTGTAGCCAAGATGACTACTATTCGCCTCTTCTTTGCCATGGCAGTCATTCGTCACTAGCCACTTCATCAATTGGATATCAAGAATGCCTTCCTACTTGGTGATCTTGAGGAAGAAGTTTATATGGAGCAACCTCCTGGGTTTGTTGCTCAGGGGGAGTCTGGTATGGTATGCAAACTGCATCGATCTCTATATGGCCTCAAGCAATCACCACGTGCTTGGTTTGGAAAGTTTAGCTCNATTGTTCAAAAATTTGGGCTAAAACGCAGTGAAGCAGACCATTCAGTTTTTTACTGTCATTCTTCTCTTGGGAAATGTGTTTACTTAATAGTATATGTTGATGATATTGTCATTACAGGAAATGATGTTGTTGGAATATCTCAACTGAAAGAGTACTTGTGTAGACATTTTCAAACCAAGGATCTTGGAAGTCTCAAATACTTCTTAGGTATTGAAGTAGCGCAATCAAAAGATGGAGTTGTNATCTCCCAAAGGAAGTATGCTCTTGATATATTACAAGAAACAGGCATGATTGNTTGCAGACCGGTAGACAGTCCCATGGACCCAAACCAGAAATTAAAGATAGAAGAAGGTGAATTATTCTCTAATCCAGAGAGGTATAGGAGATTGGTTGGAAAGCTGATTTATCTCACTATTACTAGGCCAGATCTATCCTTTGCAGTTGGAGTGGTTAGTCAGTTCATGCAGGCCCCATATGTTGACCGCTGGAATGCTCTCATTGGCATTCTAAGATATGTCAAAAAGGCTCTCGGGCAAGGACTGTTATATGAAGATAAAGGAAGCATAGTCTCTGGGTATTGTGATGCAGATTGGGCAGGCTCACCTATTGATAGATGGTCTACTACAGTATATTGTGTTTTTCTGGGAGGAAACATTATTTCATGGAAAAGTAAGAAACAAAATGTAGTAGCTCGATCAACAACGGAAGCTGAGTATAGGGCAATGGCNTCACTAACATGTGAACTTATATGGGTGAAACAATTCCTTCAAGAGCTTAAATTCTGTGACCTCCATACTATGAAGATGTATTGCGACAATCAAGCTGCGCTCCACATTGCATCAAATCCAGTGTTTCACGAGAGGACTAAACATATAGAAATTGATTGTCATTTTGTTCGTGAAAAGTTGTTGACTAAAGAAATATGTACTGAGTTTATTGGGTCAAACGATCACTCGCAGATGTATTGACTAAATCATTAAGGGATCCTCGGATTGAGTTTATTTGTTCCAAGCTTGGTACATACAATTTGTATGCTCGAGCTTGAGGGGGAGTGTTAGGATATTTATCCTATTTATCATGATTATATTGTGTCTAGGGTTA
>NW_014544089.1:0-2428 GCF_000741045.1 Vigna radiata var. radiata | reverse complement strand
CTGCATGAATGCATTTTTTTATTTCTTAATTTTGATAACTTATTGCTTATGTTATGTGTTATACATTGTCTTGTGAAGCTACGTGTTGACAAAGAAAAACTCCTACTATCTTTGCGTACTTTCAGGGATGTATAGGACGGGGAACTTCGGGGTGCAGGGGCAGGAATTTCCACCGGGAGTCCTTCGGCCGCCTTAATATCTTTTAGGAACTATAAGTATACAAGTGCTTCCAAATTTTAGAAAATCGCTCTGAAAATTTAATAAATGCATGTGCTCACAAGATGTTTTTAACTTATGGTTCATGGATTGGTTCTTTCTTGAGAGTACTTCCTCTTGGAAATTTGATCATAGATGGATTCAGAATTTACGCTCTTCCGTCGGTTTTATGCTTTCTTACGCTGGTGACAAGTGTATTTATGGTGTAAGTGCATTGGTTTCCCATATCTGCTCTTTATTTAATACTGTGTGCAAGTGCAAGAGATAATTTCAGTCGGAACATCTTTTCCTTCCATCAGTTCATATTTATGGTAAGTACAATCCTACCTAGCTTAGCTACCTATTTTAATGCTCTTCTTAAAATTTCTGCCTTCATCTACCTGACTATTTTTTTTTTAAATTTTCAAAGAGTGGGCCAGAATCTGAATTGAAAATATTTATTCTCTTCTTGATCTGAACGAGGTAGGTCTCGTAAGTATACAATGGTTCCTTACATAGCTATTGTAGGTAAGATGATTTGCGGCTACCTGAAATGAAGGGGAATAATTAGCGAAAAATTGAATAAAGTTCATCGATGTATGTTATGTTTGAGACTGAAAAATAACTGTAGATGATATTTGGAAAAAATGATTACGGCACGTGAAAGAACGCCAAAAATCAAGAGGGCATAAGGTACCGCACAAAATTTTCCAGAGATGCGTAATTTCGACGCAACAGAGCTTTGAAAAAGATTCAGATTTTCGAAGCTCCTCGCTAGGTAGACAATTAATACTGCAGGGATTGTGAGAAAATTGCCTACGGATCAAGGGGCTTCGCAAATTCCGAAGCTGTCGAGACGGCTCTTCCTTCCTCCATGCTACGTAGCCAATTTTCTCTCAATCCCTGCTGTAATAATTCCTTACCCAACCTTATTCCTGACCGAAAGAAGAGCGCTTTTGCTCTGTAATCAAGTTTCTTTTGGCAACAGCGTTTACCCAGTCCACAAAGGCGAGATTTGCACTCTAGCATCCAGCTCTTCTGTCTTCTTCTCGTTCACTCGTTGATCACCGTCTCTTACCGCGAACAAGATTTTCAGCCTGTTTTCTCGAAGAAGTAGAATTGTGTGAAGTAACCCAAGGTAATTCATTTCATCAAGCAATAGTGTTCTGGTATTCAATCGCAGAACTCCATTCAAAGAATCATTATTTTCAGAAACACAACTTCTTTCACCAGCAACTGAGGCTCTCCACGACGCCTGCAAGTGCACGTGCACATTGTTCAATCCAACGCCGGTAAACTTTCTAACAATCTACCCACTGTCATCTTAGTTTATTATCACTGTTTCTCTCCTTTTGTACCTGTTTCTCTGAGAGATCATGATCCGCTTAGCATTGCTGCACAGAGCAAATTTTATAACTGATGACAATTCAGTCCACTGGGCTGGAGCACTCAGCGACATCCAATTGCCACTGAAATAGATTTTAGTCAGGTTCCAATTTTGTACGCTGCCAAAGTAGATTAGTTGCAACCAGTTGCTGTGGCACCTATTTCGGGTCTCAGTTCCCAGTTTTATGCCATTGTCCAACTTCATGCACCGCTCTCAAATGCGCTGGCAAGAGCTGTGGATGGATGTTTGCACATGGAAATTCTAAACTGTGCGTTGTAGGTAAGGTTGCTGAGCGTGTTGCTCCTTAGGCTGACTACCTCTATTGATGTAGTGTACACAGACAGAACATTTTTTATCCAACCTCCAAACAAAAAACTTATCCAGTGAACGATACCCTCCTGAGAAACTTCGCAAGAGCAACAAGCTGTGAACATTGTGCAGCCGAGTCTAAGTTACCAAACGCATCAACTGCTTTTCTGCCGAATCATTATTCTCATCAAAGCAATCCTCAGGATGGTGATGGTAGTGTGAAGCGTCGACAAACTTTCATATGCTAAGGTTTAGATCACTCCTTTCAACACAGCAGGGCCTGTGTACGGTAGGAATGAGCGATATTCGGTGGCCTTCCAGATCCCTTGTAGGCCTCTCCAAACCGGGCTACTGTTACATCAACTAAGGTATTTGGAGCACAAATGCAATGCAATGTTTTAGAATTTTCTGCTGCATATTATTTATCAGTTCACAAAGAATATACACAGCCCATTTTGCTCAAGTTTTTAGTATCTTCTGCACATAATGATGCGAAAAATCAATTACATTTCCAGAGCTCTTCAGGCAGTTATTCAT
>NW_014544088.1:0-2491 GCF_000741045.1 Vigna radiata var. radiata | reverse complement strand
TGTTACTGGGCCTGATAATTCCCAGGTTCAGCATCTCCTCCACTTGTCTCTCTATTTCCGACTTCATTCCATGGGGGTAACGGTATGGCCTTACGTTCACAGGTTCACTCCCTTCTTTCAAAGGAATTCGATGATCAACTCTTCTCTTCGGTGGCAACCCTTGGGGTTCTTTAAACACTCCTTCAAAATCACTGATAATCGCTTCCAATTTGACCTCCTCATCATGATTTAAATCGCTAACTTCCATCTCCCCTTCTCTCAGTTATGCTTGACTCAGACTCCAAACTAATGTCATGATTTCAATCTCAGTCTCCTTCAAAAGGGCTTATGGTGTCACCATTTTACGTGTCAGGGATGGATCCCCTTTGATCACCACCTCTTCTCCCTCTTGCTCCACCTTCATAATGAGCTTTCTCCAGTCCACCTTGATTTCTCCCAGGGAGGCTAACCATGTAACCCCCAATATCACATCCACACCTCCCAGCTCAAACAAATATAATTTATCTCTAATCTCCAGCCCCTCCAATTTCATGGGTACTCCAACACAACATCCCCTGGCCATTTTTCTCTNCCCATCGCCNAAACACACTTTATATGATGGTGTATCGACCCACGGTAATCCCAATTCCTCCACTAAACTGGTGGAAATAAAGCTATGACTAGCTCCACTGTCAATTAGCACCAGAACCTTCTTCCCCTGCACCCAGCCTTGTAACTTCATTGTATTAGATTGTGTGAGCCCTCCGGCNNACAACTCTGATAATTCCATTGTCGTTTGTGCAATCTCAGCATTCTCCTCTGCTTCTTCCTCTTCATCCCCCTCAGCCAATATCATAATACGCATACTCCTTTCAGCGCAGCGATGGCCCGGACTGTAAGGCCCACCGCAGTGAAAACAACGACCTTCTTCACGCCGTTTAATAAACTCTGGGTATGGCAGAGTGCGTACTCCTCTTCCTGCATTTCCTCCTCCGCTACTCCCTGCTTTCGAATTTCCTGTAACTGCACTAGCATCCTTCTTAGTGCCTCCGCCGCCGTTCACGGAACCCTCCGACGAGCCTCGATACGTTTCCGTTCTCGCAACTGTCCCGGAACTCGCGGAATACCTTCCCCACGACGCCCCTCCTTTTCCTCCAATTCCACCACTCACTCGTGGCACCAACCCCGCCTGTTCAACGTCGCGTGCTNTCTCCATCGCTGTCAGNAAGTCGCGTGGGTCGTGNGGTCGCACTAAATTTCGCAGCCCNTCCTGCAACCCAGCAAAGAAATATCCCAATAGTTGCTCTTCCGTCACTCCGGTTGTTTGTGCTACGAGTGTTTCGAATTCATGAATATACTCATCTACACTCCCTCGCTGTCGCACCGCAGCAAGCTTTTCGAAGACGGTGCCCCGATTCAATCCTCCAAACCTCCGTGTTAGCGCCTCCGTAAACAACTTCCAGGTTGGGTGTTTGGTTTTTTTCCTCCAGAAGCGGAACCAATAGTTCGCACTTCCCTCCATACATATATAAATCAACTTCATCTTCTCCTTCTCTGTCACTTCCTGTATGTCGAAGAACTTCTCAGCCTTTGCTATCCANCCCATGGGGTCAATCCCTTCAAAAGTTGGAAGCTCAACACGCTTCATCCAGCTGCGATGGATTTCCCTTCGTTCGTCTTCCGATTCTTCCTCCGACGTCTCCGACGAGCGTCGTTCGCGTTCGCCACTAACAGACTCTCGACTCCCTTCCGAGCTCCGGTCGCGGTTCTTGGAGCGTCTTCGAAAGGCTCGCCGAAACTCGTTGGTCATTTCTCGCATCTCCGCCTTCAACTCTTCCACCGTCGACTCCATCGCCACCATTCGCCCCTCCATTTTTCGTCGCTCCAACTTCCTCCGATCCGGCAGGTCGGACCAAACCTGTTAGGTTCCTTTACTCAAGGAACGTAACAGATGAACAATCCACACACACACTCCTAACAGTAAGAAAGAAAGGTATGAATATAAACTGTATTTATCTGTAAAAGTATGGATGAACAGTAAACAAAAGAGTATTTCCCAAGGAAGCCTCCCTTCCTCCACTGAATCACGCTCCAGTCTCTACCTAAAAGGCACCCAAAGATAAGATCCCCTCTCCCTATTCTGATTCTTATTTATTCTCTCTCTCTTCTAACAACCCGTAACCCACCTTGCTCCTAACACGTGTTTGTCTCACCCCCTACGTGTTTGCCTTGCTCCCTACTCTCCTTACACGTGTTTAGCTGACTCCTCTTTTATTCTTCCTTGTATAGACCTTTAATGGTCTAATAGTTAGATATACCTGACTTGGTCACAAATCCGGCAGCAGTAGAAATATAACTCTTGGAAGCAGCGGAAGTTCCAGAATCATGTTTCTCCGATTGATTGTCATCGGAAGAAGCCATCAGAAATATTCAATGAAAAAAAGCACTGATCCATAAACTGTAGAGGATATCAGTGTTTGGCTCTTGATACCATATTAAAAGGATTAAAAAT
>NW_014544087.1:0-2424 GCF_000741045.1 Vigna radiata var. radiata | reverse complement strand
ACGTTATTTTGGTGGTGTTACGAATTCGGTCCGTTCGATTGTATCATACTTCTACAGGTATTTACCTGGGAAGGTGAGGGGGAAATTGTCCAGAGAAAGAGGTGATAACCATCGATGGCGGAACACTTGCAAAAAAAACACATCTTTGTTTAGTTTCCGGAATAGAGTGCTAAAGTGTGCTAGTCCAGTCTTCGGCACTTTCCAAATTTTTCCTCCTCGAAGTAGACAATGGCATCGTCATCAGAAGCCTCTGTTTACTTAATATGCATCAAAGTAAACAACAAACTACGCGTTCGCATTATTTCGAATAATTATTTTCCGAACCTAAATTGTCAGTTTCCCAAAGCATTGCGTGTGGAAAACCAAATATATCGTGTTTCGGCTAAGGATGTTAAGTTAGTCAAGAACCGTTTTAGGGACTTTTATTCCGTCGGCAGAAAGAACATCGTGCTGGTCGAAGAGGACTTTGGCCAGGCACACATTAAAATCTTCACAGAGGAGAATAATGAGACTTGCTGCGTCTGTATGGATGCTCAGAAATTCTATGTTTTCATCCCGTGCGGACATTTTTACGTCTGCAAAGTTTGCCAAGATTCGCAAAACTTCAAAAAATGCCCCATCTGCAGATCTGCCATTTTCAAAGCTCTTCCTTTCTCGGAAATTAGAGCCTAAGAGGAGCGGTTTTTTTTTTCAAATGCAAAATTTCACGTAAAACACCTTAATAACAATAATTTTTAAGAAAAATTGGACTATAAATATTCTATATATAGTTGTTAACGTCATCAATTGCTCGTGTTATTTTTGACACAACCCAGTACTAAGCGTACCAGAATGGGGCAAACGGACTTGATGTTTTTCTACACGCGGATTGTGGCGCTCCCTCGCGATACGCCGTTGTAACATTCATGCAAGGTAAATGCCGCGCGTTAGAGCTAAAAATACAGCTTCGTCTCTTAATCGAGTCTACTCACTCGATCCAGTGGCAGACTGAGGGGAGTTCCAGGGGTGGCTTTTTCGAAATTCGTTTCAGCCTCTCTTTTCCGTTTGTGGTAAGAGTACCCTTCCCCATGCTCAGCCGATTGCGTGTGTATAAATGACAGGGTAAGAGGATTGGATCAAGGAAATGACTAAGTAGTGGACTCGCGACTTTGAATTTTTGCCACCAATTTATTACCACAGTAACAGCTTAGAATGAGTTCTGCTCACCACCGAACTATTATCGAAATGATAGCTGACGGAAATTGTTTATTTAGAGCGATGTCTTATTGCGTAAGTGGTAACCAGGAGCATCATCACACGATTCGTCAACAAATTGTAAGATACGTGACGACAAACTGGGAGCAGTTTGAGAATTTTCTGACGCCGGATTTCTTTAATAGCCAAGCAGTAAATATGATTACTTACGCTAACATCATGTGTGAGGATGGAGTTCATGGAGGAAATTTGGAGATATATGCGTTCACTAAGGTTTACAAAAGCAGACTAAGAATTCACGTGAATAATATAAACAGCCAGGTTTATTCATTTGGCGATTTCGGGCCTGAGTTTTCACTCCTTTACCGGGGAGACGGACAGAATGGACATTACGATGTTCTTTTTTACCATGACGATGGCAATCCAAATGGGGCAGATGACTTACAGAATCAAGTAGGAAAAAAAGTTCGAAATCGAGACAAACAGCCGCTACTCCCAAAAAGTAATAAAAGAAAACATGGCACGAGCGATAAGACAAGTGATACAGATAGATACAGATCAGATATTGGAGACGATAAAGGGGCTGTTGTTGATGTTTGTAATGAAATAGGACTACAAATCACAGTTCTATCACTTTGTATTATGAAAATAATACTCTCATTTTTAATCAATAAAAGAGGAAATTAGAAAGAAAAAACTAACAGCTGATAAGATTATATAGCCTAAAATCCACCCCTTCATCGTAATCAGGTGTCATCATAGATAAAATGCAACTAAATTCCACGAAAAACAAAACCAACGATATTGACACAATCATCCCCCTGAAGTTCAACCCCTAATTTTAATCTTAAATTTTCAAATTGTAGGGTTGGGGTTGCCTTTGTCAAAACATCCGATATTTGTGCATTCGTTTCTTTTTTTTTTCGTTCTTTCATCGCAGTCATTCATTTATCTCTATCGGGTCAGTTCATCGTTTGATCATAATTTTTTGGTACATTGTGAATTAAATTTACTGCTTTCAACGCAAAGACAGCCAAATCTTCTATCTGTGTTTTAACGTTATGCACCGCCTTTCCATAAGGATCTGCAATTTCTGTAGAACCGTTGTTATCTTGCTCTTCCATGGTTGGTTTTATCGCCTTTAAAAACATTTTCTAGACCGAGGACTCGTCCAACTTAACGTCTCTACTAAAAATAACTTCCTCATTTCCCGGATCCCATAATTTGTAT
>NW_014544086.1:0-2485 GCF_000741045.1 Vigna radiata var. radiata | reverse complement strand
ACCATTATGTCAAAGAAAGAAGGTGGAAAATACATTTCAAGCTCACATAAAGTTACAATAATTTCTCTTTCTAGTGCTTGCAATTTTCCAGTGTCAATCACTTTGCTACATATCGCTCTAAAGAAATAGCATAATTTAGCTATGGTCCACCTTACCTTTTTAGGCAAAATGGAACGTATGGCTATCGGTAACAAATGTTCCATCATAACATGAAAGTCATGAGACTTTAACCCTATTAGCTTTAGATCTTTCATAGATACTAAGTTCCTAATGTTTGATGAATACCCTTGTGGAACTTTAACTCCTTGTAGAAACTTACAAAACACAATTTTTTCCTTTCTAGATAGAGTATGAGCTGCTGGAGGTAGATATTGACGTTTACCTTTCTTTATTGGAGCCAATTCTGTTCGAATTCCCATTTGAACTAAGTCCAACCTTGCTTTAATGCCATCCTTAGACTTTCCAGGAACATTCAATAACGTACCTATGACACTATCAAATATATTTTTTTCGATATGCATCACATCAAGGAAATGTCTAACATACAAGGACTTCCAATATGGCAAATCAAAAAATATTGACTTTTTCTTCCACCCACTTGTGACTAGATCTCTTGCAAAAGGCTTACCAAATTTGATGTTTATATCCTTTACTTTTTCAAAAACTTTATCACCATACAACAATTCTAGAGCTCTACGTTCTTCTGTCGTCCCATTAAATGCTTGTCTCCATCCTCGATAACGGTGCTTTAAAGGTAAGAATCTACGATGCCCAAAAAGAACATTTTTCTTACCATGTTCCAATCGCACCCAATCTGTATTATCTTCACATATAGGGCATGCACACTTACCTTTGATACTATATCCAGATAGATTACCATATGCCGGAAAATCATTAATTGTGCCAAACAACATTGCCCTTAGTAGGAAACTTTCTTTCGTATACCCATCATACACCTTTACAACTTCGTTCCACATATCCTTCAAGTCTTCAATAAGAGGTGCCAAGTATATGTCTATGTCATTCCCTGGTTGTTTTGGACCTGGAATTAGCATGGATAACATCATGAACTTCCTTTTCATGCATAGCCATGGAGGTAGGTTATATATAATCATAACCACAGGCCATGTGCTATGCGAGTTGCTTTGCATACCATGCGGATTTATTCCATCAGTAGACAAAGCAAGACGTAGGTTTCGGGATTCTTTCCCAAAATTAGGGTAATCATGGTCAACTTTTGCCCATTGAGGAGAATCTGCAGGGTGTCGAAGCTTTCCATCGCATATTCTTTCATCTGCATGCCATCTTAAGTTCTTTGCATCTTGTTCATTATGATACATGCGCCTAAATCTTGGTATTATAGGAAAATACCATACCACTTTGCTCGGCACTAAATTTTTCTTATAGCGCGATGTCATACAATTAGGACATTTATCCAATAGGGCATATTCATTTCGAAAAAGAACGCAATTATTTGGACAAGCGTGAATCTTTTCGTAGCTCATCCCGATAGAGCGTAACATTTTTCTAGCGTCATACATTCGACTAGGAAGCACATTATCTTGTGGTAGCATATCTTTTATAAGTGATAGTAATTCAGTAAAGCTAGTATCAGACCATCCATTTCATGCTTTCAAATTGAATAATTTCAGGACTGCTAATAGTCTTGTGAAAGTAGTACAACCATTATACAATGGTGTCTTTACATCCGTTGTCAACCTATCAAACATCTGAGGACAATCTCGCATATCCTCTTCGATTACGTTTACAATTTCCTCAACTTCATCTAACTCATATGTTGTTTCAGGCTCTTTCGGTGTATAACTTGTATTATCATGAAAATCATTATTTATATGATTTTTTCTATTTTCACCATGTTTGGTCCAGCATGAGTAACTTTTATCAATTCCATTGCATATTAAATGCTCTTCTAACTCATCTGCATTCACTACCTTTAAATGACAACACTACAAGCAAGGACAAATGATTCTACTGGGGTTCTTTGCATGCTCAACTGCAAATTTACGAAACTCTTTCATCCCATCCTCGTATTCTTTTGATAATCGACTAGTAAACATCCATTTTCGGTCCATATTTTCTTAATCTATCAAGATTAGTCAATATAGTATTAGCAATATATACAAAATAACATTATTTGTAATAACAAACTATAAAATAATATTCATCCTACCTCAACTTTGAACACACCGTATGTGTAAGAAAAGTTCACAACTACAATTTACAAAAATAAAAAAATAACAATGCAATTAGTAAAAATGAAATTAAATATTTATAAATCTATTTAAACAAACCAAATTCAGATTATCATAAATTTAAAAACCACTTCTCAAAATATAAATCTTAAATTTTATTTTCATTAACCGTGGGTCCCAGCTATACACATTCTAAATTTCTTTTTCCATATATATATATATATATATATATATATATATATATATATATATACCGCACAAAAAACAAAATT
>NW_014544085.1:0-1223 GCF_000741045.1 Vigna radiata var. radiata | reverse complement strand
AAAGTTAAGGGTTAAATAAAAATTAATTCAACGAATAAATAAAAAAGCCATTAACAGTTAAATAACTTTTAATTATGCGTTGGTTCATAGGAAACCCTATGTACCCCCCTTGTTAATTAACCATTAAAACCAGCGGTAATTAAATATTAATTTAAAGGTTAAGTAACGGTGAAGGAAACAGGGTTTCCTATGAACCATCCCTTATTTAACCGTTATATAACTTTTAAGTGGTGTTTTATGTAAAGATTATTGTTAAGGTTAATTTACGGAGAAGGAAACAGGGTTTCCTATGAACCATCCCTTATTTAAACGTTAAATAACTTATAAGTGTCGGTTATCTCTGCTGAGGTGCCGTCCATATAAAAATTAGTATAAATGTTAACTACTTGTAAGACTGTAGGTGTTGGCTGTAAGGATTCTTAAGGCCAGCTATGAGGAGTCATACAGCTAGCTGCAAGCAAAATTACTGTCTGTCAACTTGGATATTTTTTTGTACAAGTTTTATACAGCTTTACATTTTCATATCGCAAGTTACTTCTGCATAAGAGAACTTGTATGATAGGTCAGAATTTTATAGCTGAGCAGTTCTCTTCAGGTTATTTTATTTCTCTCAAATTCTTTTATCATTTTATTTTGTGTGTTTCATTATTAATTGGAAACTAATTATCCAATTAAAACGAATTGCATTAAATAAACTTTTAAAAGAAATTAAGAGAAAGAAAATAACCTGAAGAGAACTGCTCAGCTATAAAATTCTGACCTATCTTACAAGTTCTCTTATGCAGAAATAACTTGCGATATGAAAATGTAAAGCTGTATAAAACTTGTAAAAAAAAAAATCCAAGTCGACGGACAGTAATTTTGCTTGCAGCTAGCTGTATGACTCCTCATAGCCTGCTATAAGAATCCTTACAGCCAACAACTACAGCCTTAGAAGCAGTTAACATGTATATTACTTTTTATATGGGCGGCACTTTAGCAGAGATAACAGACACTTAAAAGTTCTTCACCGTTTAAATAAGGGATCCTTACAGCCCGCTATAAGATTCATATGCATTCTTTAATCTTTCTGTGGCAAGATACTAATCTGGGAAATTCATAGAATAAATAACTCACCCACTTTGGTTCCTTCCCAGGTTACATGATTATCTTCAGCACAAAACTCAGCATTCTTCAGGAAAAGTATGTTCCAAGGAGAGATGNTCACGCACCACAGTCATCAC
>NW_014544084.1:0-1271 GCF_000741045.1 Vigna radiata var. radiata | reverse complement strand
TTTTTTTTTTTTTATATATAAATAATTGTTGTACTTGAGACTGACTTTAATTGGAATGTTAAAGACAACAATGTAACATATGTCACAGGCAACGGATGTATAACTCTTTAAACCAAGTTAGCAAAGTCACTACAGAAATAATATAAACTTCCAATAATTTCCGACCATCTTTTCAGAATCACAGTTAAATTTATTTTTTTCGTTCAATAAATTTTCAACGATTTTGGTAACTTTTTATTTTATTTTTTTTTCAATAAATTTCTAGGTATTTTAAAAGGAAATTGCAATTAAGTTTTTTTTCTTACAAACAATTTGACAAGTATATGAACAACAATAAAAGAGAAGGAAAGAATATAGAGAACACAAATATTTATATTGGTTTGGCCAAGCCTACGTCTAGTCTTCCTTCAACAACTTTAGTTGAAGGAAACCACTATAATGATAGAGTTATACAAGCAAAAATATAGAGAACACCTCTTTCAATGCATTCTCCTTTCCAAACTCAAGTATTACTTACAGCACAAAATGTGAACACCTCACAATCTCACAACCCAGAAAGTAATCCCAACTATCTGTACACCTTGAGAGCAATTCCAACTCTCAATGCATAACACACAGGTTCTCCTCCTGGCTCACAACAACAGGGAACATAATCCTCTTGATTGTAGTGTAGACACTAATCCTCAAAGAGTACACCTCAAGTGAAGAATATGATCAATAATGTGTAAGCACAACTATCTTGCATGAATCTTAATGATTTTCTTCGAAATGAATGATCTTGATTCTCCAAGAAGTTTAGGAAACTTCTGCAATCAATGCTTAACAAACAAGTCAGTTATGAAAGTGTAAGTACATTATAGGCAATTATGGCTTTCAATGAAAATGATTTTCACAAGATAAACATTTTAACCGATTATGAAACTTATGTAATCGGTTAAGTTCCATACTTAAGAAAATTTCAAAATCATTTTCCTTTCTAAACACATCAATGCACTTAACAACCACATGTAGGAATAACAACGTGTTTTAATCAATTATATAACTAATGTAATCGGTTAAAACATAGTTATTTTCCCCCTGTTAAGCATGTATTGAAATCTGAAAAAATATAATAGATTATGTAAACAGTTTAATCAATTATTTCTTCCATATATGAAATGTGAAATATGTTTCAACATATGATTCATTTACAATCAATGAATGCAAATATCAATCAGTTCAAGCACAAACACAATAAAGATCAAACAATTGTTTTGTCATTTGTTGTGCAA
>NW_014544083.1:0-1130 GCF_000741045.1 Vigna radiata var. radiata | reverse complement strand
ATTACTGGTTGTTTTTTGAGCACCAACAACTGGTTAGGGGTTTGTGAGGTTTTTTATCCAAGTGCATGTGTGAGGAAGATGGACTTTGTGAGTTATGTGCCCGTGTAATCGATTACCAAGAGGCTGTATTAGCTTACCAATGCCTCTGTACCAAAAGTCCAACGCTGCTCCCTACCTCTGGTAGAGGGGGCTCCCCAATGTGTGGTGGGTACTGACTTGGTTAAAATTTAAGTTATGATTTTGAGATTACTGGTTGTTTTTTAGGACCAACAACTGGTTAGGGATTTGTGTGGTTTTTTATCCAAGTGCATGTGTGAGGAAGATGGACTTTGTGACTTATGTGCCCGTATAATCGATTACATAGTGGCTGTAATTGCTTACCAGTGCCTCTTTACCAAAAGTCCAACACTGCTCCCTACCTCTGGTAGAAGGGCTCCCCTGAGTGTCATGGGTACTGATTTGGTTAGAATTTAAGTTATGATTTTGATAATACTGGTTGTTTTTTGAGGACCAACAACTGGTTAGGGGTTTGTGTGGCTTTTTGTCCAAGTACATGTTTGAGGAAGATGGACTTTGTGACTTATGTGCCCGTGTAATCGATTACAGAGAGGCTGTAATCTCTTACCAGTGCCTGTGTACCTAAAGACCAACGCTGCTCCCTGCCTCTGGTAGAGGGGGCTCCCCAGTGTGTGGTGGGTACAGACTTGGTTAGAATTTAAGTTATGATTTTGAGATTATTGGTTGTTTTTTAGGACAAATAACTAGTTAGGGGTTTGTGTGGTTTTTTATCCAAGTGCATGTGTGAGGAAGAGAGACTTTGTGACTTATGTGCCTGTTTAAGCGATTACAGACAAGTGGTAATCGCTTACCAGTGCTTTTGTACCAAAAGTCCAACGCTGCTCCCTGACTCTGGTAGAGGAGGCTCCCAGTTTGTGGTGGGTACTGATTTGGTTAGAATTTAAGTTATGAATTTGAGATTAATGGTTGTTTTTGAGGTACAACAACTGCTTAGGGGTTTGTTAGGGTATTTCATCGAAGTGCTTGTGTGAGGAAGAGGGCCTTTGTGACTTATGTGCCTGTGTAAGCGATTACAGACAGGTTGTAATCGCTTACCAGTGCCTTCGCACCAA
>NW_014544082.1:0-1015 GCF_000741045.1 Vigna radiata var. radiata | reverse complement strand
GGGTCTACACTCTTTGTACACCCTTTATACATCCTTAGTACACCCTTTACACACCCTTTATACAACATTTGTAAACCCTTTTTACTCACTTTATAAACACTTTGTACACGATTTCTACATCTTTCTTCATCTTCTTACACCCTTACTAAACATTTTCAAGAGTCTTTCTACAGCCTTTCTACATCCTTTCTAACCCCTTTATATACCAGTTGTGCACCCTTCTGCAGCCTTTCTACATATTTTTTAAAAAGAGGTAGAATGGGTGTACACTATTTGTACACCCATTATACACCTTTTGTACACCCTTTATACAACCTTTATACAACATTTTTAAACCCATTGTACTCACTATGTACACACTTTGTATACGATTTCTACATCTTTCTTCATCTTCTTACACCCTTACTAAACCTTTTGAAGAGTCTTTCTACACCTTTTCTACATCCTTTCTAACCTCTTTATATATCATTTATGCACCCTTCTGCAGGCTTTCTACATATTTTTTAAAAAAAGGTAGAATGGGTCTACACCCTTTGTACACCCTTTATACACCTTTTGTACACCCTTTATACACCATTTATACAATATTTGTAAACCCTTTGTACTCACTTTATACACACTTTGTACACGAGTTCTATATCTTTCTTCATCTTCTTACACCCTTACTAAACCTTTTCAAGAGTCTTTCTACAGCCTTTCTACATCCTTTCTAACCCCTTTTTATACCATTTGTGCACGCTTCCGCAGCCTTTCTACATATTTTTCAAATAGAGGTAGAATGGGTGCACACACATTGTACACCCATTATACACCCTTTGTACACCCTTTATACACCCTTTATACAACCTTTACAAAACATTTTTAAACCCATTGTACTCACTTTATACACACTTTGTACACGATTTCTACATCTTTCATCATCTTTTTACACCCTTAGTAAACCTTTTGAAGAGTCTTTCTACACCTTCTCTAAATCCTTTCTAACCCCTTTATATACCATTTGTGCACCATTCTG
>NW_014544081.1:0-1919 GCF_000741045.1 Vigna radiata var. radiata | reverse complement strand
ACCCCTCTCCCATTTTGAAGCTGCTTATCTTCTATTCTCTTCCAACAACACAATATAAGCACTTTTGAGCTGAGTCTCAGTTAGAACCCTTCAAATGTAGATATTGATGAACCATATCCAATTCTGTGAATCTCGTGTCCTTGAATCATCTTCACCAAGTTGTTTGACAAGAATATCATACGTTTTCCTCTCATGCTGTCAAACCAAATGCCAAAATTAGTTATCCACTCACCGGTGTGCCAACTTTAACACCCCAGAACACGTACCTGATGAGAGAGCTTGAAAGCACCCATACAATTAAATGCAATGGCAAGAGCATGATAACAAACAGCAGTTTGGATGTGCTCNTCGCCAAGAAGCCTTTCATTCTTCTTTAAAGCTTCTTGCAGATAACGAAGAGCTGTGTTCATCTTTCCTATATCCTGATACATCATTGCAACATTGATAAATGTTGCTGCAACATCAGGATGATCTGGCCCTGATGACAAACTTAATAATAGCAAAGCACGGGACATATGGCGAAGGGCAAGTTCTGTCTGGTTAAGTCCGTGGTAAAACAGAGCCATATTTCCATAACTGCAACAGGTCAACATGAAACAAAAAAAGGTTCAATACATAAAAAAAATAACCTGAACTTGTTCAACAGTGTCTGTCCAAAACCATGCATGCATCTCAAAATTTTCTATATATGGGTATCCCAGTTTATTTTTTGGCCCAACGTGATTTTTAACATTCCACTATACAACCCTAAGATATTATGGGAAAGAACAAAGAAGATCAATAGAAAAGGGAATGCCTGTGAGCAGTGTNCGGATGATCTAAACCAAGACAACGTTCATTTATAATCAGTTCCTTGTGTTGTTGCATAATAGCCCCCGCCATATCTCCAGCATGATACAAAACCATGGCAAGATATCTGAAATAAATAGTTTCANCACAGATTAAACACAACATGAAATTAATTCAACTGACTTCATTAAGCAGAAATTTACAAGCAAAGGATATAAATCTNNAATTTTACAAGGACTGACAACTGAAAATGATGAGCTCAATTTGCATTCATAATTCAGGTCTAAATCAGCACCACATGCAGAATTGCATATCATGATTAATATAGGAATTTAAATAGAAAAACTTGNAGGATCATGCCAAAATGGTAGAAATAAAATTTAAACGTACCGACAGCAATTAGCAACCTCCCGATGCATGGGACCAGTAACCTGAAACCCATTCAACAACGATTATTTTATGCNCAAGTCATCCAAGAAAGACAAACAAATAGAGAATTTCATGCCTGTTGTAGAATTGAGAATGCCTCAGAGAATAAAGTGTAGGCTTCACTAAGCATACCCTGTAACAAACAGTAAAATATATGTTAANACATGCAATGGAGAAAATGAAAAAATAAATATATAGATAAAAAATCAAGCCTCCAGGATTAATAAATTTATACCACAATATTGAACACATGAAAGTTCCATCTTATGATGCAGAATCACCACAAGTTATACCAACTCTCGCACAACTTCAAAATAGCCCACTAGTAATAGTGTTAGATTTCTGTTAACCTTTACACCACCTCACCCCAAAAGTAAAATATATCTTAAAATCCAAAAACACAGAACGCCACAGATACCAATCACTATGCAATCCCTTTTAATTGTTTGTTATAGGCAGCAAAAGTCGGTGCCTGAGATNNTCTACAANCTACCAAACCCACTTAGCTAGAGGCCAGCTCCCCGTGNATTAAGTTCTATANATTAACTCCNGTTAAAGGTAAAANAAATATACAAGGAATGGCATATACCTCAGCCAATTGAAGTTTCCCAGTTTCCACAAGTTCCTTGGCTTCTGAACAGGAAGGAACTGAATGCTTTACCACTGAATGTTCTCCAGCATGTCACAAATTCCAACATTGA
>NW_014544080.1:0-1094 GCF_000741045.1 Vigna radiata var. radiata | reverse complement strand
ATAAATATCTACATCGGCTGCATACAAATCAGCCCCTCTAAATACTTGAACGTTATGTTTTTTAGCTACTTCATCAAGTTTCGATTCATTAAGATCTGTAATTTGAACAATAGCTCCTTCTTTAGTTAAATAACTCACCAATGTCTCACCAACATTTCCTATTCCTTGTACCAATACTCTTTTACCTTCCAGCTTATCTGTACCAAATTTATATTTCACTGCCGCTTTTAATCCCATAAAAACGCCATATGCTGTAACAGGAGAAGGATTTCCCGAGCCTCCTTTAGATTCTGAAATACCCGTAACATAGGTTGTTACCTCTCTTATGATGTCCATATCTTGAGTCGTACTTCCTACATCTTCGGCTGTAATATATTTTCCATTAAGAGAGTTAACATACTCTCCAAATTTACGAATCATCTCAGGTGTTTTATCTTTTTTTGAATCTCCAATAATCACCGCTTTACCTCCCCCAAGATTTAATCCTGTAATAGCAGACTTATAAGTCATACCACGAGAAAGCCTCAAAACATCATTAAGAGCTTCCCATTCATTATCGTATTTCCAAATTCGAGTTCCTCCAAGAGCAGGTCCCAAAACCGTATTATGAATACCGATTATTGCTTTTAAACCAGTATCTTTGTCATTACAAAATACGATTTGTTCGTGATTATCAAATGACAGTTGCCCAAATACGGGATCAAGCTTTTGTAAATCAGTTGCTATAATAACTTCTTTTGTCATATAATGGTTTTAATGTGATTATAATATTGTCAAGAAAAGAGTACAAATCTATAAATTAAAATTAGAAATACTATTAAAATTTATATCTATAAAAAATGTGAAAATTTTATAGTATTTATAATTTTAACAATGAATATAATTTTTAATTATTTTTTTAACTTAATAAAAATAAAATAAACATATTTATACTCAATTATATGAAAGAATTATTATATTTAAACAAATATTTTATAAAATATAAATACCATTTTTTTGCCGGGATCATAATTACTATTGTTGCACAATTCTTCTCATTGATTACTCCAAAACTTGTTGGTAATTCTATAAGTGCTATAGAAGTTTTTTCAAAA
>NW_014544079.1:0-1275 GCF_000741045.1 Vigna radiata var. radiata | reverse complement strand
GAAGGACGATAAATAGTACCTCTTTAATCCTTTAATTATCGGGAAAATGTTTTTTTATCTCTACTTTTAGAATTTTAATAACATTTTTATTATTTTTTCTATTATAACCTTAGCTTTTACTTTTTTAAATGATTTACAAATATTTATTATGAAATGTGGAAAGAGAATTTGATAAATATGAAATTCTACAACTCTTTTATTAGAACAAAAATACTTATATGTCTTGATTCTTAAAAAAGAACCTTGAAAACATAAAAAAAGAACGAAGGTCCATGCGTATACGTAGTGTGTTGAATACGTAAATGCATACAATAAATGTATAGTAAATGCATATTGACAAACTCCAAATACTAATTTAAGTCAGTTAATTTAGTAAAACTATATTCAAATTTTGTACTCTTCTAATTAGGAGTTGGATATTCTAAATAAAAAAACAAAAGAGAATAATAATTTGATTCAATGTTAATAGTATTTTTAATTAGAAAATTTAAGTATATAGTCTGTTTTGAGTCAAGTTTTCAAAAATTTGTTTTTAGTATTATTTCGAAAGTTTTTTAATTAATGGATGTATTTTATGTGAATATGAATTTATGTTTATCTCTTATTTTCGATGTGAAGATAACATTTGGATGCAACATAAATAATTTGAAGTATCTCAATTCTATTTAACGTTACTATCTCAAAAATATTTTGTTTTTTATAATTGAAGGTAATTAATTAATACAATTATTTATTATATAAAAACAGAAATATTGGTATTTATTCTATTATTTTCAAGAAGTGTAGAAATTAATATTTAAAATAAATATTTATGAAATGCATTTAATGAACTATTTATTATTGTCTATAAAATGATATGTTTTTTTTTTCTTGAAACATTATAGTTTGTGAAGGTTTTAGAAAAGGATTGATAGAAAAAATAAGATGAAAACTAAGGGAGTTTGGGTGATTATGACGATTATGTTGGTTTTGATAGGAAGTGATTACAATGTTTTGTCTATGCAAATTGAGTCAAAAGATGTGTCTGATGGACTCACTTGCAATGGGAGATGTATATTGGAATGTTCTCCTTTAGGAGTCTTGCTTCCTGTATATTTAGTATGTATAAAAGATTGCTGCAAAAAATGCTGCAAAGACCGTTCTAATGTGATAGAATGCACATCACAATGCACCAATGTTCCTACTGGTATTTATTTATTCCTTTACAAAATCATTTTCTTTATCATTTTATATATATTTTCTGAAATTTAGTCAAATTATTATTTTAATACATGT
>NW_014544078.1:0-1274 GCF_000741045.1 Vigna radiata var. radiata | reverse complement strand
AATCCACCTATGCACTTGAAACGATGCCACCTGGAAGCATCAGCGTGCCACATGTTCAAAAACTTCACGGCGTTAACTGCATTTAACAGAAAGGCTTTTATTGATTCAAATTGACAAAATTAAGGACCTAATTGATCACTTCAAAAATTGGAGGACCCAATTGAAACAAACCTCCAAATATAGGGACCTCCGAACATATTAAACATAAGCTAAGTGAAATCAATAAAATATCGATTCATCAGTAATCTTGAAGTTTTTATAAGTTAAGTGATATTTTTATACTTCAGTTGATAAAAATATGAATAGACCATGCATGTTTATGAATAAAAGAGTGTTGTGCTGAATTATAAATAGTTGGGTTGTTATATGTTAACGTCGTTGATGGAATACATGTTTTTCATATGAAGTATATACTTGTGTAGTTATGGAATGACTTCTTTAGGTTGCAAATACTTAGAAAGTTAGCTTTATAAATAAGTGTAATATAAGGTTTATGCTAATGTGTACTAATAAGAGGATGAAAGCAATTGACAATGAAATAGAACATCACTTATGTGAATCATCAACCAAAGATTAAAAGCAATGGAAGCGGGAGTCTACGAACAATGACTTGTTGGACATATTGTTTGAATCTAATTACAAGGAATTTTAAAAAGTAGTGGTGGAGGAATGAGTTTAAAAGAAGTAGTTGATGAAGTAAAGTTATTTTACTTTGCAGGGCACGAAACAAATGTAGAGTTATGTTAAACTTTAATCTTGGCTAGGGATTATGTTTAGGTCATCAATATTAGTATAGATGTTTTTAATTGGTCTAGTAATTTTCGACTATGTTAGAATTTTTTAAATATTTTTGGTCAATCTTGCAATGTTATTTAAACTTTATGTATTTTTTTTTATATTTACATTATAATTGTCAATAAAAGAATGTTATTTTAAATAATCAATAAAATTAATTTTAAACTATTTATGTGTATTTTACAATTTTATATATTTTATTTATTTCTTATTATAACAAAATAGATTTCATTAAATTAAAAAATTATGAATGTAGGTGAATAATTATAAATAAAAAAAATTTTAAACTTTTAGAAAATAACTAATAGAAGAAGTTAAAACCTCTACAATATAAATCTCATAGGAGAAGTGAAATACCAAAAGTCATTAAAAACCTCCACATCTAATTGGGAAAGTTTCAAAAATCTCTCTAAAATGAAAAATAAACATCCACTTAGCAGTTATATATATATATATATATATATATATATATATATATA
>NW_014544077.1:0-1981 GCF_000741045.1 Vigna radiata var. radiata | reverse complement strand
AAATCGTATTGTTCAATTATATTTCTTTGTAAATATTTAGTATAGTTTAGGTGAAGGAAAACATAAGGTGAAATCATTAACTGAATTTCAAAATTGGGTATGTATTAATTAGTTTTTTAGTATTTGAAATTAAAATAAGTTAAAAAAATTAATCAAAAGTTACATCAAACTTTGTAAAAGTATAAATTCTAATTTTTTATTATTATGTAAACATGTTATGTTGGAAACAATTATAGTGTCACAATACCGTACAAAAAATTATGATTAATTTGAAAGTAGATCAATTATTACTAAGGAGTAAATATGAAAGAATATCATAAATTAAATTAATTATTTCAAGAATACAATTTTTTGGCTGATGAATTTGGTTTTAATAAATAAAAATTATAAAAATTGATAAATTATTACTACAATATTTAATTATGGAAAATTATATCATTAATACTATTATTCTATGAATTATAATATCATTAATATAATTATATAAGTTTTAATATCAGTAATAGTATTAATAATAAATCATTTATGAATTCTAACATGTAAATATATTATACTAGTGTTAATCGGATTTTGAAATTTGTTAAGAGCATTCACAAGATTTAAAATCAGAGAGAAATAAATTCTGGATTTTAAAATCTAGATGAAATAAGATAAAAATTTTGAAATTTAGGAAAAATAAATACCGAATTTTAAAATAGGATGAGTTATTTGACCAAGTTTTGAAATATGATGTGTATCTATTAATGTTTCAATTTTATTTAAAAACTTACTATTATGTCTCATTTTCGGAAGGATCAAATTAAATATTACTAAATAAATATAACAATAAATATTTATTTAGTTTTGATTATTCTATTATTAAATATAAATCATTTATGAGTTATAACATGTAAATATATTATACTAGTATTTATCAAATTTCGAAATTAGATAGTCACCAAATTTCAAAATGTGAGAAAAATAAATATTAAATTTTTAAATTCGTCATAAATAAATATTAAATTTCAAAATTTTGATGATTTCATAAATTAGATTTCTAAATTCGATAATTTTTTAAACCTAATTTCAAAATCAGATCATTTTCAAAACTAAATTTTAAAATCTAATAAATTTATTAATCCAAAATTCAAAATCCAATACTTATAATACTTGGTAGTAGCATATGTAATTTCTTCTAATTCTTTTATAGATTGAAACAACAAGACTTGCTACAAAATAATGGAAGGAATGATTACCCAAATATCTAAAATCATAGTGAAGGAGTTTCTTGCATTTTCAAAATTCTTTCCTACATTTTCAAGTTTACAATTTTGTCTTTCAATAAAAATTTATATAAAATTAAATTAAATTAAATTAAATTAAATAAACCGTAATTACTATTTATCGAAACGTATTCATTATATTCTTTATACTCTTAACATTATATTCTCTCTTAACCTGTTTTTTAACAGTTTTTATTTATACGCTTTTAGATTATATGAATTTGAAAACGGATTATTTGTTTACTAAAACTTAAAAATAATATATCTATTAAAATAAAGTAGTTAAGATTGTATATATAATATTATTTGTTTTAAAGTTTTATTATAATTTTATCCTCAAAAAGATATATTTTAAAATTGAAAGAAGAATGGTTTTATCTATATTTTTTTTTAAAAGTTAAAAAAGAAAAATATATTAATGTCAGCACCTAATTTTGTCCAGATGACTAAATAATAAAATTAATTTTTATTTTTGTCTTATTTTATTTTATTTCTGTTTTATTATTTTTAAATTTTGTTTTACTATTCAGTATTTGATTTAGTTTTTTTATTATTAGATTTAATTTCATTTTTCTATATTTTTTTGAAAAAAAAAAGAAAAAAAGAGAAAAGAAAAGGAAAAAGAAAAAAGAATAAAAAAGAAAAGAATAAAAGAAAAAAAAACGAAAAAACAAGAAAAAGAAGAAAAAAAGAGAGAGAGAAAACAGAGAAAAAAAAAA
>NW_014544076.1:0-1220 GCF_000741045.1 Vigna radiata var. radiata | reverse complement strand
CTCTTGATTTATTTGCTTGATTAACTAATTGTTATGCAACTTTCTTGGCCTACCCTTAACCCGATCCCTCGGCGAAAAGAGCCTATTACTAATTACTNGCTTGCTATCCCTAGCCTCCCCTAACAATTAAGAATGCATTATAGAGCAGAAGTGAAAAACAATTGATCGTCCTACCCCCTATCCCTAGGTGGTATTATTTAATCAAGGAATCACTCTCCAATTCATGACATTACTGTACGTCCCCGTATCAATAAAGACAAACAACAATTATCGAATGAGTTAAACGATAAAGGCATTAAGCACAGATGAAAACCCAACAATTAATAATCAAAGCATATGGATACCATATAAATAAACCATAGTTTCAATAAGAGAGAGTATCAAAAGATTAAATTATTTTCCCCAACAACAATAGGGTTTAGTTCACCATTGTCATGGTGAATCTAGATGAAAAATGGATGAAGAATGGAAAAGCAAACGCTAGATAAGAAGAAATTGAGCCTAAGCATCCAAGAGATCCTCTCCAGAGAGTGAAATTAGTCTGGCCGCCCCCTTCTGTCAAAAGAATACATCTAAACTCGCAATAGGGCTATTTATAGGTGAGGAGCGCAACATAAAACATGCCCAAGCCCAGCAGACAAACGCCCGGTGGAACAAGAGTGGCGCCCGACGATTTCCCTCAAATCGCACTACCGCCCGGCGGTTTGCCTTTAATCGCAAATCCGCCCAGCGCCCACTCCAGGTGCCTACTCCTCACCCTAGACCGCCCGACGGTGGAATTTGCCGCTGGGCGGTGCGTCGACTCTTCAATTCTTCAATTTTCCTCTCCTTTCTTGAGTCTATTACCTTTATCTTCAACTCCATTCTTCACTTTCTCAAAAATGCTACAAAACAATGCAAAACAAGCATAATATCGCTAAAAATAGCTTTTAACTCTCTACAGACTCATTTATTGAGTTTTGCTTGATTCTAAGCTCATTCTAAGTAGTAAAGGGCGTAATTTGGTCTAAAATGACATATGAAAATAACTGTTTTTCAACCTTCATCATGCTAAACTGATACGCGGGCCCCAAGCCCACCAAATAAAGAATAACCCAAAAGCATGGAGAAGGGTAAGATGGTCATTGTCACATAAGGAGGGGTGCTCTTATCAAGATAGGGGGCTGCATTAGAGAACTTCTCCTTCACATTCAGATTTTAGCATTTCCACGTGCTTGAAT
>NW_014544075.1:0-1273 GCF_000741045.1 Vigna radiata var. radiata | reverse complement strand
AACATAATAAACTAAACAACAAATAAAAGTATTAAAAAAATTAAATATATTACTTAAAAATAGTTTGATAAATCAATCAATAAAATTATGCAAAAAATATATATATATATATATATATATATATATATATATATATATATATATATAAGTTTCTAAAGTTATTTAATAAATTGAGTGTTTTAAAAATTTAAATTTGATAAAATAAGTATTTAAATGGGTATGGAAATGAAGACGATGCAATATAGACATATCCATATCTATATATTCAATTGAAAAATTTGGATATTATTTAGTCAAGATTAGTCAAGAGATGAATTCAGACAATATTAAAAAAATGTGTTTATTTGTCATCCTTACAGTATTACGTTTTTTTAATATATTATTAAGAGAATAATATAATATATGAAATATACCTATGTAGTATTATGTTTTTTAATATATTATGAAGAAATAATATAATATATGAAATATACCTATGTAGTATTTTATGCATGATACTAATTGTGAGATGCTTTAATTATTAAAAAAAATTATTAATTTAATGTGTTACAAAAATAATTTATATAAGGATACATTAAAGAAAAAATCAATTATACATTATAAACTAATAATCTAAGATATTTTAGAACAAATTAAATTGTTAAAACTATTCTTTATTCTAACTGTGGGTAGAATTTCAAAAAGTATTCCCTGCAAACTTCTATAGAATCAGTACATATTCTCAAGCCCTGATGAATGCATAAATATATATATATATATATGGGTTTGCTAACTTACGTATGCCTGTTTTTCAGTTGGTACATTTTAGCAATATGTACCGGGTTTCAGTAGACAAAAATACCCTTATATCATAAATTCTAAGTTTTAAGGTTAAGGGTGTTTTAATAATTTTCATTCTCATAATTAAAAAAATAAAAAAAGAAACCCCAATCTCTTATTCACCTCTCTCATTGCTCTCAACCTTTCTCTTTCATCGCTTTCACTCCAACATTTCCTCTGTCATCCTTACTCTAGTCCTAATCGAAAAAAATCAAAAACATTTGTCTTATTTTAATAATTTTCATTCTCAAAATTAAAAAAAAAAAAGAAACCTCAAACCCTTATTCACCTCCTTCATTCCTATCAACCCTTTCTCCTTCATCTCTCTCACTCAACACATTTCCTCTGTCATCTCTGCACTAGCTCTAACTAAAAAACACTCATTATTAAATAAAATAGTTAGAGAAAAAAAATACTTACATAATTTTTCTTTATATAATTATAATAATACTTA
>NW_014544074.1:0-1272 GCF_000741045.1 Vigna radiata var. radiata | reverse complement strand
GTTTGGGTGGTTTGGCTGTCCGTCCGAAAGCAGGTACAATTTGCCTTATGGGGCTTATTGAAAACAATCAAACCACGCCTTTTTTAATCATGACCGATGAATTGGAGGTGTTTGATTTGGTTGTTCAAAACAGTACTTTACAAATAGACGCTTCGGGTTTTTTGATGCAAAAAGAAAATGAGACTTTAAAAAAATTGATGATGGATTTGTTGGCCGCCATAAAAAACATGGTTTTTACAACTAGCCAAGGTCCGACCACCCAACTGATCAACGAACCCGAATTTACGGCTCTTGAAAATAGATTTAAAGCCTTTTTAAAATAGATTTAAGCGGTGAGCCGCCACAGGACAAACAACAACAGCCGTAAAAGCACAATTAAACTAGAGTGGCGAGCTGCCACCGGCAAATCATTAAAAAATACCATAAAATTAAACAATGATACCATTTTTAATAGACCATTTAAGTGTGTTTTTAACAGGGATAGCCTCGGGAGCTACGGGATGGATTTTTGGAAAAAAAAGATTGGAAGCCGAAGTACGCAAATTGCGAGCCGAAATAAGCACCAATGAAATAGAAAATAAAGGCAAACTCATTACCATATACCGAGAAGCCATAGACGACTTGAGCATTCGGTATGAGAAAAAATACCGGGAGGTGACCGAGCTTTACGAAAAAAAGATCCGGTTTTTACACGATGTCATCAACCAACTAAAAAAAGAAATTTCAGCACTAAAAGAAAAATGATAAAAAACGTACTTCATAATCAAAGTCTTTTTGATTTCTGTTTGCAACATTCCGGAATGATTGAAAACGTCTTTGATTTTGCCATGAAAAATGGGCTATCGGTAACGGCTGCATTAGCCGTTGGGAATACGTTAAAAGTACCTAAAACAAATCCGGACACGGATATTTTACAGTATTATCAAGCCAATAGGGTACTGCCGGCAACGGGATTGACACCCTTAGACTTACAAGAACTTGAAAACACTTGCCAAGGCATTGGCTGTATGATTATCGGAAAAACATTTAAAGTATGGCACGAACAATAGAACACATTAGACAAGAAATTATTGAGGCAAAAGAAAACGAGCCTGCTTTGGGTGAGCTTGACAGCACCAGTAAGGTAGCGATTTGGAGGCTCTTTATATACATGGTAGCCGTGGCGATTTGGACGCTCGAAAAGCTGTTTGACTTGCATAAAAAAGACATTGAAAGTGCCTTATCGGAGCTTAAACCCCACACCGCCCGATGGTATCACAACAAAGCCTTAGC
>NW_014544073.1:0-1272 GCF_000741045.1 Vigna radiata var. radiata | reverse complement strand
CCTAGCCACAATTCATTTGGTATTTTAAAATCTATTGCGCGTGACGGGCAAAGATTTCTCGCAGTCACAACAGTATTTGCAGCTTCTGCCCAGAATTCATTTGGTAATCCGGATTCAACTAGGAGACACCTTACAGAGTTAAGAATTGTTCTGTTAATCCGTTCGGCAATACCATTCTGGGGCGGACAATATGCTACTGTTTTTCTATGGGCGATACCTTTAGATGCCAAATACTCCTCAAACTCATTACTGATGTATTCTCCTCCGCCATCTGTTTGGAAGCTTTTGATTCTTAAGCCATGAAGTAACTCAACTTCACACAGATACTCTTTAAATGCTGCGAAAGCTTCGTTCTTTCTTTTCAGGAACCTAACACTTAGATGTCGAGAATAATCATCGATAAAAGTGATGAAATATTGGGCTTTACTCATGGACATAGGCAACTTGCCTACTAGATCGGAGTGAATTAGCTCTAAGGGTTTCTCTGACTTTCTATCACTTTTCTTGGGAAAACCTTTCTTGGTTTGTTTACCAAGTATGCAAGGATCACATTCAACCATTTTACGTTTACATCCTAGAACATCAATTTTACTAACGCTTTCAATGTTTAAATGTGCGAGTCTTTGGTGCCATGTCGCGGCATTTAACAAAGCTATACCGTCTTTGACTTGAGCTTCCTCATCATTTGCACTAATTATATTAGCTGTCGACAAGTTTACATTACTCGTGACTTTTAACCTATACAAGTCATCAATCAAGGGTGCACTGAATACGTGGACATCATTTAAGTAAGCAGTGCCTTTATCTCGATCTAACACTACTTTAATTCCTTTTTGGCTCAATTTGGTAGTTGACAGTAAATTAAAACAGAAGTCAGGAACATAAAGTACATCGTTAATATTGATATCATTTCCTCCGCACTCATTGTCTACTTTCAATTTTACAGTTCCGTGACCCTTTACTTCTGCCGTTCCTTTACCCATTGTTATTTCACCATTACATTGTTTTAAGGAGGAAAACATGTTTTTATCATAACAAACGTGATCAGTAGCTGCACAGTCGACTATCCATTCTGAATTATTATCAACCTTGGGGGTTACTAAAGCACAACTTATCAAGTTAAAAGTTACTCTTTTACCTGAGTCATCACTATCTTTAGGCGTTTTGTCACAGTCTGAGTTACAGTCATTTGCCCAGTGGCCAAATTTCCCACATCTCATACACTTTACCTTGGGGCAGAACTTTGAGATATGATTTGGATCCCCGCACCGG
>NW_014544072.1:0-1271 GCF_000741045.1 Vigna radiata var. radiata | reverse complement strand
CAGTGACTATGCTATAGGAGCTGTGCTTGGTCAAAGAAGGGAGAAGGTTTTTCATACCATTTACTATGCAAGCAAAGTCTTGAATGGAGCCCAACTCAATTATGCCACTACGGAGAAGGAGTTTTTGGCCATAGTATATGCTTTGNAGAAATTTAGACCTTATCTCATTGGGTCTAAGGTGATCATTTACACGGATCATGCTGCCATCAAATACTTGCTCACTAAACCCGACTCCAAGCCTAGACTAATCAGATGGGTTTTGTTGCTCCAAGAGTTCGATGTCGAGATTCATGACAAGAAGGGTAGTGAGAATGTGATCGCGGATCATTTATCTAGGCTCATTAATGAAGAAGTCACATGCAAGGAAGAAGAGATCCGTGAGTCATTCTCTGATGAGACACTTCTGTATATTCAGCAAAGGCCATGGTTTGCTGACATGGCTAACTTCAAAGCTGGAGGAGTCATACCAGAAGACCTAACATGGCATCAGAAAAAGAAATTCCTACATGATGCCAAGCAGTTTATTTGGGATGACCCATTCTTGTTCAAGATTGGAGCTGACACCTTATTGAGGAGGTGTGTCACTAGTGAAGAGGCAGCAAGTATTCTATGGCATTGCCATAACTCTCCTTATGGAGGCCATTTTAATGGGGAGAGAACGGCTGCAAAAGTTCTCCAATATGGGTTTTATTGGCCTACCTTGTTCAAGGACGCCCATCATCATGCTAGGAGTTGTGATAAATGCCAAAGAACGGGAAGTATCTCAAGGAGGCATGAGATGCCCTTGCAAATGATCCAAGAGGTGGAGGTCTTTGATTGTTGGGGCATAGACTTTGTTGGTCCCCTTCCTCCATCTTTCAACAATGAGTACATCTTGGTGGCTGTTGATTATGTAAGTAANTGGGTGGAGGCATCTGCTTGTCCCAAAAATGATGCTTCCACAGTCATCAAGTTCTTAAAAAGGCAAGTTTTTACCCGGTTTGGAGTTCCAAAGGTCCTCATTAGTGATGGAGGTTCTCACTTTTGCAATGATCTGCTTGTCCCAATTAGTTCAAATTTTACTTATACATAAATTTTACTTTCATTGCATAATACCAATCAAAAAATGGAATCATTCTTTAGCTTGAGTTAGTTAGTAATTATACGAGTGTTGAGTAATATCGAAGTCTATAGTGAAACGATATCCGGTCTTACCGGCTTTACTACTTGCACGACTTGGTACACTTGCCAAAGCCTTAACAATAACGTTGATGGCAAGATGTGGCATAATG
>NW_014544071.1:0-1980 GCF_000741045.1 Vigna radiata var. radiata | reverse complement strand
CCCTAATCCCTAAACCCTAATCCATAATCCCTAATCCCTAAACCCTAAACCCTAATCCGTAAACCCTAGACCCTAAATCCTAAACCCTAGACCCTAAATCCAAAACCCAACCCTAATCCCTAAACCATAAACCATAAACCATAAACCATAAACCATAAACCCTAATCCATAAACCTTAAACCCTAATCCCTAAACCCTAAACCATAAACCATAAACCACAATCCCTAAACCCTGAACCATAATCCCTAAACCATAATCCCTAAACCCTAAACCCTAATCCCTAAACCCTAAACCCTAAGCCCTAAGCCCTAGGCCCTACGCCCTACGCCCTACGCCCTACGCCCTACGCCCTAAACCCTAATCCATAAACCCTAATCCCTAATCCCTAAACCCTAATCCCCAATCCCTAAACCATAAACCCTAAACCCTAATCCCTANTCCATAATCCTTAATCCCTAAACCCTAATCCCTAATCCCTAATCCTTCATCCCCAATTCCTAAACCCTAAACCCTAAACTTTAACCTAAACCCCATCCCTTAACCCTAGTCTTAAACCCCTAACCATGAACCTTAAACCCTAAACCTTAAACCCATAACCTTGAACCCTAACCCTTAACAATAACCCTAAACATATACTCTAACCCTAACCCTAACCATATACTCTAACTCTAACCCTAACCTTAACCTTATCCCTAACCTTAACCCTAAACCCTAACCCTAAACCCTATCCCTGAACCATAACCATAAACACTAAACTCTAACTCTAAACCCTTACTATAAACGCTAAACACTAATCCTAAACCCTAATCCCTAATCCTGAAACCCTAAACCCTAAACCCTAATCCCTAAACCCTAATCCCTAATCCTGAAACCCTAAACCCTAAACCCTAATCCCTAAACCCTAATCCCTAATCCTTAATCCATAAACCCTAAACCCTAATCCCTAATCATTAATCCCTAATCCCCAATCCCCAATCCCTAAACCCTAAACCTTAACATGAAACCCCATCCCTTAACCCTAGTCCTAAACCCCTAACCATGAATCCTGAACCTTAAACCCCTAACCNTGAACCCTAACCCTAAACCATAACCATAACCATATACTCTAACCCTAACCCTAACCATATACTCTAACCCTAACCCTAACCTTAACCTTAACCTTATCTCTAACCTTAACCCTAAACCCTAACCATAAACCCTTTCCCTGAACCATAACCATAAACACTAAAGTCTAACCCTAAACCCTTATTATAAACCCTAAACACTAACCCTAAACTCTACACTCTAAACCCTAAACTTTAACCTCAAACTTAACCTTAACCATAGCTCTAACCCTAACAATAACCCTAACTTTAACCCAAAACCTTAACCCTAAACCATAAACCTAAACCTTAACCCTAACCATACACCCTAAACCCTAATCATAAACCCTAAATCCTAACCATAAACCCTAACCCAACACCCCAACCCTAAACCGTAAATCTTAAACCGCAAACTTCAAACCTAAACCTCAACCCTAAACCCTAATCCTAAATACTAAACCATAACCCTAAACTTTAAAGCCTCACCCTNAACCCTAACCCTAACCCTAACCATAACCTTAAACCATAACCCTAACCTAAACCTAACTATAACCATAACCTTAACCCTAACCTAACTTTAACCATAACTATAACCCTAACCCTAACCTTAATCATACCCCTAACCATAACTATAACCCTAACCCTAACCTTAATCATAACCCTAACCATAACTATAACCCTAACCCTAACCTTAACCCTAAACCCTAACCCTAAATCATAACCATAAACCATTTCTCTAACCCTCACCATAACCATAAGCCTAACACTAACTTAACCCTAATCCTAACACTAACCCTAACACTAACCCTAACCATAACCCTAACACTAACCTTAACCCTAAACCATAACCATAGACACTAACTCTAAACCCTAACCATAAACACAAATTCTAACCCTA
>NW_014544070.1:0-1981 GCF_000741045.1 Vigna radiata var. radiata | reverse complement strand
TTACTCTAATTATCATGATTATATTGTGTCTAGGTTACTCTAATTATCATGATTATATTGTGTCTAGGTTACTTTAATTATCATGTACTCTTGTATCAATTTATTATTATAAATAGAAGAATATGAGAGGGACCAATCAAGCCCTCTAGAATTATTTTACAGTTTAATTCTCAAGTTGGTATCAGACGGGTCGATCCCGCTCACCGCCGCCGGCCATCCTCCGTCGCCGGCCACCGTCACAGTCCCGTTTGTCTAAACCCTTAGGGTTTTTCTTGTTTCTCACTGGTACGATTTGTCATCTTCAGAGATGGCGTCTGGTAGTGCTCTTTCCTTCTCCAGAAGTCCATCAATTACCTCCGAGAAGCTAAATGGAAAAAATTATCTATCATGGTCTGCTGCCGTTGAAATGTGGTTCCTTGGCCAAGGGCTTTAAAGTCATGTGCCTACTGAAAAATTTGATAAGTGAAAACAAGTAGATTTCCAGTTGTGTGCCCTATTATGGCAATCAGTGGAACCCAACCTTCTTATATCTCTGAGGGCNTTCAAAACTTGTCACTCCTTTTGGAAGAAAGCTCAAAGCATTTATGCNAACGATATTCAACATCTCTATGACACTGCGAACAAGCTTGCATCTCTTAAAATGACAAACCATGATATGGTGTCCTTTATGGCTGAAGCCCAATCTGCCGTCGAAGAACTGAGGATGTTTTTGGAAGCGGACCCATTAAAGGATATCCAAAAGAAACTGGACAAATATTACATGGTATTGATCCTTCGTGCCCTACATCCCGATTTTGATCCTTCGTGCCCTACTTTTTGTCCCTAATTGTCCTTTTAATTTAATTTCCATAAGCAAGCTGACCAAAATGTTAAATTGTTCAATAACCTTTGATCATAAATCTTTTGTTATACAGGAGCGTGGTTCGGGGAGACGGATTGGAGAAGGATATGAAGCTGGCGGATTATACCATTATGGATCTCGTCCAAGGGTGTCTTGTGTTGCTGCTCCTAATCCTAAACTGCTACATGATCGACTTGGCCATCCTCATTTGTCCAAATTAAAAAAGATGTGTCCTGAACTTAGTGGTCTCCAAACCTTAGAATGTGAATCATGTCAATTAGGAAAACATGTTAGATCTTCCTTTCCTAAAAGTCTTACTCAATATGTAATTCTAGTTTTTCCATTATCCATTCTGATATATGGGGACCTAGTCGTATCTCCTCCTTTGGTTTTAGATATTTTGTTACCTTTATTGATGACTATTCAAGATGTACTTGGGTTTATCTTATGAAAAATCATTCTGAATTGTTAGCTATCTTTACATCTTTTTTGAATGAAATCAAGAATCAATTTGGTCAAGTAATCAAAATATTAAGAAGTAATAATGCAAAAGAGTATTTCTCATCCCCCTTTTCTGCTATCTTGAGTTCCCATGGTATCTTACATCAGTCTACTTGTCCTCATACACCACAACAAAATGGTATAGCAGAACGAAAAAATAGACACTTGGTTGAAACTGCTCGTACCCTTTTGCTTGGTGCCCATATTCCTGTCTATCACTGGGGAGATGCCATCTTAACTGCATGTTATCTTATTAATAAGATGCCCTCCTCCTCTCTTGATAATAAAGTCTCTTTTTCCATTTTGTTTCCTAATGATCCTCTCTTTCATACATCTTCCCGAGTGTTTGGTTGTGTATGTTTTGTTCATGACATGTCTNCAGGTCTAGACAAACTCTCCGCTCGCGCTCTCAAATGTGTCTTCTTAGGCTATTCCCGACTTCAAAAAGGATATCGGTGTTACTCTCCTGAAACTAAGAAGTATTACATGTCTGCTAATGTCACTTTCTTTGAACAGACTCCTTACTTCTCTCCATCTATTCAAGATGTTTCTATCCTCCAACAAGTCCTTCCTATTCCGATGGTTGAGTCAAATAGCTCCACTGTCTCTGTCATTCCAAGTGTTGATCACCATCCTCCT
>NW_014544069.1:0-1960 GCF_000741045.1 Vigna radiata var. radiata | reverse complement strand
TCTAGTACAAGGACGATGTGTGTGATCACACATGCGCTAGAACCCTTAAAATAATATTTTTAATTTTATTTTGTAGAAAGGAAAGGATTTTCTAGCACAAGGACGATGCATGCGATCACACATGCGCTAGAACCCTTAAAATAATTTTTTTTAATTTTATTTTGTAAAAAGGAAGGAAAATATTTTCAGCACAAGATCTACGCGAGCGGTCACACGTGTGCTTAAACCTTTTCAAAATATTTTTATTTGTTTTTTTGAATTTTGACAAAACAAAAGGAAAAGATTTTCAGTCCAAGGCCTACGCAAGCGGTCGTACGTGTGCTTAAATCTTTTCAAAATAATTATTATTGATTTTTATAAAAGGAAAAAGTCTTAGCGCGAGGGTGATGCAAATGATTGCACACATGCTTAGACCTTTAAAATATTTTTTGTTATTTTATAAAAGAGAAAAAGGTTTTAGCGCGAATGATCGCGCTTAAACCTTTAAAATATTTTTTTTATTATTTTTATGATTTTTATTTTTATTTACTTTTTTTATTAGCAAATGAATATAACANACAAACAATAATAAAACAAATACTGAAGTTAAAGAAATAAAAACAAAGAAAAAAAAAATATACAGCCCAATAAGAATAAGCCCAATAAAAATAAGGGAGTGCAGAAGACAAAACTAGGAGTTCATCACGAAATTTCTTGATCCAGGTCCTTTTTGTTACCGAAACAGAGTGGGGTGGAAGAGTAAAGTCGGGTGCCATGTAGTACTTTCTGGCACAAGTCCAAAGCTTCATTTGCCTTCCAATCAGAAGGCACTAAGGTTTCTTTTCCATCTAGAAACAGGGAAAGCGTAAAATTGCTTCTTCATGATCCACAGCAGCCATGGTTGCCGCGCATCTCCATGGCCAGCCGAGAGTCACCATCGGCAGTGGCGCCTGCGCCGGATGCTCGTGGCAGTTGGACACAAACTGTTGTGGGTGGCCACCATTAGAAGAAGCATTTGAACTGTGATTTTTCACTGATTTTTGCCGAATTGACGCCACACTGTTGGTACTCTCGATGCTTGTATTGTTACCTACTTCCCTCAATAGAGAGGGGAAAAGGCGCACTTCCCAAAACCTGCAACTGCGACACAATAGACCCATCCAACAAAACCTTTGCCGATTACGATTTCCTTGCAGTTCTCGTTGACATCGACAACGCCGGCCACGACAACGCGTCAATCACCAGCTGAGCCTCGGAAGCCGCCGCGCCATTAGTAGAAGGCTTGTTCCAAACAGGCCTCTTCGCTGCGCCGCTATTGTCTGAGCTCTTCACGACAAAGCTAAAATCGTCAACTGCTGAGACTGTGGAAAGGAAAGCATTCGTCACCTTATACGGCGTGGCGGGAAATGACGACGGAGGCACTCTCTGATTCGCTGTGTATAACTTGGCTCCATGGCGAAGAAGCATTTAGGCGTCCCGCGCGAAGTGGTAGTTATCGAAGGAATGGCAAGGGGAATGGTTACCGGTCTTAGCCATAAAAACGCTTAGGTTAAAATCTCAGCGGACAAGTTGATCAACGAGACGAAGAGGATTCGATTCACTGAGAGTGTTGGCGGAAAATGAGGGCAATATGTGAGTGAATCTCTCGGTGAGGGGGAGGTTTACTTCCTGGACCTAATCGTATTCCTCCGTTCTCTATTCAATGTTCAAGGAAATCTCCAGCCAGAAAAGAATTCCCCGCCGTCCTCCCTCTGTGCCCCCTTTTTTTCTTCTTTTTTTTTCAATCCTTTCCTTCCTTCAATGTTTGTACCCTAGGGTGGCAGCTGGACTTCCCATGGGCCTCCTTGCTTCCAGACTTGCCCTCTTTAAATTATCATTGGGCCCCTTTGCACCACGCTCGACGTGCACCTCCAAAGATACCTCTGGCTTCTATTGAAAAGCAGCTGCCCCTCATTTAATCAACATTTCCTTTTATTGTTTT
>NW_014544068.1:0-1659 GCF_000741045.1 Vigna radiata var. radiata | reverse complement strand
TACTTTTCATCCTTATAATTAAATCATAAAAAAAATCACGAAAATATATTATTAGACACAACATTTTTTTATGACAAATAAAACAGATTTATTATTACAAGATTTTGATGTCATAGTTACAAGAATAATAGAAAGTTTGTTTCCCGAAAAAATTATCACAAAATTTTAACGTCACAGTTACAAGAATAATAGAAAGTTTGTCTTTTCTATAATGTCGCGAAAAAATTATCACAAGATTTTAATGTCATATTTAAAAAAATAATAGAAAGTTTGTTTTTTTTTTATAATCTCGTGAAAAAAATGTTATAGTAAGTTTGATTTATTACTACATACACAAAAATCAATCATAATAAATCTATGGATTAAATATGTTTTTAGTTCTTATACTTTGCGGCAATTTTGATTTTAGTCATTTTTTCAAACTAAGGTACAATTTAGTCCTTCAACTTCAGAAAACTTAACTTTATAGTTTTAGTCCTTTTTACCAAATTTTTTTAACTTTATTTGTTGTTTCAAATACGTTTCAAATACGTTTCGCTATAGCATTTGGATTGTTTACACTCTTTGACACATTTTTGCTTCAATGTTAACTGAGAAACGCAGTTTGAAACAACAAATAAAGTTAAAAAAATTTGGTAAAAAGGACTAAAACTAGAGTTTTCTAAAGTTAAAGAACTAAATTGTACATTAGTTTGAAAGAGAGACTAAAACCAAAATCGTTCCAAAACATAGGGACTAAAAACATATTTAACCGTAAATTTATTTACTATGAAACATTTTTTAAAATATATTTTATAATATATTTTCAAAATTTTGTGATAGTAAATAATACGTATATATTTTTCCGTATGTTTATAAATAATAAATTATCTATGTGAACAATATAATCAATGAAACAAAAGGGAAGAAAATACTCATATGTTAATATTTATTTATTCATTATATGAATATTATTTGAACAATGCTATCATAAATCATTCCTTATTTTTACACTTTTGTAAAGAATAATTAAAAGATGAACTTTTCATCAAGTTGCAACCAGTAAGACATTCATGAACATAATCAACGAATGTTTTACCACATTAATGTTGTACCACATTCATGAACTTTTCAATTTAAACCATATTATTCTTTTTTATAATTTTGAATGTGTGTATTTTTCTTATAACGTCATCTTCATAAAATATTGATTACTTTAATTTATAATGTTATATTTTTTTAATTAGAACCACCTACAGATTAAAAAGTAACCCAACACATATTAAAATAATGTAATAATAGTAAAAATATTAAAATATAAAAGGTAATAATGATAAAAAAATAATATTATAAATGTGAATAATACATTTATATTTTTTTCAATTATATTTTTAGCTTTCAATATTTTAAAAATAATTTACAATTATTTATTATGTTATACCGAGAAATAAAATGATAAATGTGTAATTATACAACTATCTTACCATAATAAATATATTTATTTTATTTTTTATTCTTAAAAAATATCCTCGAAAACGTATAAAAAAGCCAGAAGGGTACATGCGTAATATCATTTATTGAATACCTCATTAAACGTGTATAATAAATAGTTCATTAAATGCATATAAATGTTAAGTTTAAACATGATTATTATTAGTTGAGTTATAATTAGATTAAGTT